>NW_027394276.1:8316044-8616044 GCF_049309525.1 Garra rufa | reverse complement strand
AGAGTTTATATCAAACATTTCTGAATTAATTTCTCAGAATTAGGGAATTCGGACGTTATAACTGACAATTGTGAGTTTATATAATGCAGTTCTATCATGATAACTCACAAGTACGAATTTATATCACACAATTCTGACTTAATTTCTCAGAATTAGGGAATTCGGACGTTATAACTCACAATTGCCAGTTTATATCATGCAATTCTATCATGATAACTCACAAGTAAGAGTTTATATCACACATTTCTGACTTATTTTATCAGAATTAGGGAAATCGGACTTTATAACTCACAATTACGAGATTATATCAAGCAATTCTAATATGATAAGTCACAAGTATTTGTTTATATCACACAATTCTGGCTTAATTTCTCAGAATTAGGGAATTCGGATGTTATAACTCACAATTGCAAGTTCATATCATGCAATTCTATCATGATAACTGACAATTACGAGTTTATATCATGCAATTCTAACATGATAACTCACAAGTACGAGTTTATACCATGCAATTCTATCATGATAACTCACAAGTGCTAGTTTATATCACAAAATTCTGACTTAATTTCTGAGAATTAGGCAGTTCTGACTTTATAACACAATTGCGAGTTTATGTCATGCAGTTCTATCATGATAACTCACAAGTACGGGTTTATATCATAGATTTCTGAATTAATTTCTCAGAATTAGTGAATTCAGACTTTATAACTCACAATTGCGAGTTTATATCATGCAATTCTATCATGATAACTCAAAATTACGAGTTTATATCATGCAATTCTATCATGATAACTCACAAGTAAGAGTTTATATCACACATTTCTGAATTAATTTCTCAGAATTAGTGAATTCAGACAATAACTCACAATTGCGAGTTTATATCATGCAATTCTATCATGATAACTCAAAATTACGAGTTTATATCATGCAATTCTATCATGATAACTCACAAGTAAGAGTTTATATCAAACATTTCTGAATTAATTTCTCAGAATTAGGGAATTCGGACGTTATAACTGACAATTGTGAGTTTATATAATGCAGTTCTATCATGATAACTCACAAGTACGAATTTATATCACACATTTCTGACTTAATTTATCAGAATTAGGGAAATTGGACTTTATAACTCACAATTACGAGATTATATCATGCAATTCTAATACGATAAATCACAAGTATGTGTTTATATCACACAATTCTGACTTAATTTCTCAGAATTAGGGAATTCGGATGTTATAACTCACAATTGTGAGTTTATATCATGCAGTTCTATCATGATAACTCACAAGTACGTGTTTATATCACGGATTTCTGAATTAATTTCTCAGAATTAGTGAATTCAGACTTTATAACTCACAATTGCGAGTTTATATCATGCAATTCTATCATGATAACTCACAATTACAAGTTTATATTATGCAATTCTATTCTATCATGATAACTCACAATTGCGAGTTTATATAATGTAATTCTATCATGCTAACTCACAAGTACGACTTTATATCACACAATTCTGACATAATTTCTCAGAATTAGGGAAATCGGACTTCATAACTCACAATTACCAGTTTATATCATGCAATTCTATCATGATAACTCACAAGTAAGAGTTTATATCACACATTTCTGACTTAATTTCTCAGAATTAGGGAATTCGGGCTTCATAACTCACAATTACGAGTTTATATCATGCAATTCTATCATGATAACTCACAACTGCTAGTTTATATCACAAAATTCTGACTTAATTTCTGAGAATTAGGCAATTCTGACTTTATAACACAATTGCGAGTTTATATAATGCAATTCTATCATGCTAACTCACAAGTACGACTTTATATCACACAATTCTGACATAATTTCTCAGAATTAGGGAAATCGGACTTTATAACTAACAATTACGAGTTTATATCATGGAATTCTGACTTAATTTCTCAGAATTAGTGAATTCGGACGTTATAACTCACAATTGTGAGTTTATATCATGCGGTTCTATCATGATAACTCACAAGTAAGAGTTTATATCACACATTTCTGACTTAATTTCTGAGAATTAGGGAGTTTGGGCTTCATAACTCACAATTGCCAGTTTATATCATGCAATTCTATCATGATAACTCACAAGTAAGAGTTTATATCACACATTTCTGACTTAATTTATCAGAATTAGGGAAATCGGACTTTATAACTCACAATTACGAGATTATATCAAGCAATTCTAATATGATAAGTCACAAGTATGTGTTTATACCACACAATTCTGACTTAATTTCTCAGAATTAGGGAATTCGGATGTTATAACTCACAATTGTGAGTTTATATCATGCAGTTCTATCATGATAACTCACAAGTACGAGTTTATATCACACATTTCTGACTTAATTTATCAGAATTAGGGAAATCAGACTTTATAACTCACAATTACGAGATTATATCATGCAATTCTAATATGGTAAGTCACAAGTATGTGTTTATATCACACAATTCTGACTTAATTTCTCAGAATTAGGGAATTCGGATGTTATAACTCACAATTGTGAGTTTATATCATGCAGTTCTATCATGATAACTCACAAGTAAGAGTTTATATCACACATTTCTGACTTAATTTCTGAGAATTAGGGAGTTTGGGCTTCATAACTCACAATTGCCAGTTTATATCATGCAATTCTATCATGATAACTCACAAGTAAGAGTTTATATCACACATTTCTGACTTAATTTATCAGAATTAGGGAAATCGGACTTTATAACTCACAATTACGAGATTATATCAAGCAATTCTAATATGATAAGTCACAAGTATGTGTTTATACCACACAATTCTGACTTAATTTCTCAGAATTAGGGAATTCGGATGTTATAACTCACAATTGTGAGTTTATATCATGCAGTTCTATCATGATAACTCACAAGTACGAGTTTATATCACACATTTCTGACTTAATTTATCAGAATTAGGGAAATCAGACTTTATAACTCACAATTACGAGATTATATCATGCAATTCTAATATGGTAAGTCACAAGTATGTGTTTATATCACACAATTCTGACTTAATTTCTCAGAATTAGGGAATTCGGATGTTATAACTCACAATTGTGAGTTTATATCATGCAGTTCTATCATGATAACTCACAAGTACGAGTTTATATCACAGATTTCTGAATTAATCTCTCAGAATTAGTGAATTCAGACTTTATAACTCACAACTGCAAGTTCATATCATGCAATTCTATCATGATAACTCACAATTACGAGTTTATATCATGCAATTCTATCATGATAACTCACAAGTGCTAGTTTATATCACAAAATTCTGACTTAATTTCTGAGAATTAGGCAATTCTGACTTTATAACACAATTGCGAGTTTATATAATGCAATTCTATCATGCTAACTCACAAGTAAGAGTTTATATCACACAATTCTGACATAATTTCTCAGAATTAGGGAAATCGGACTTTATAACTAACAATTACGAGTTTATATCATGCAATTCTATCATGATAACTCACAAGTAAGAGTTTATATCACAAAATTCTGACTTAATTTCTGAGAATTAAGCAATTCTGACTTTATAACTCACAATTACGAGTTTATATCATGCAATTCTAACATGGTAACTCACAATTATGAGTTTATATCACACATTTCTGACTTAATTTCTGAGAATTAGGGAATTTGGGCTTCATAACTCACAATTGCCAGTTTATATCATGCAATTTTATCATGATAACTCACAAGTAAGAGTTTATATCACACATTTCTGACTTAATTTCTCAGAATTAGGGAATTCGGGCTTCATAACTCACAATTACGAGTTTATATCATGCAATTCTATCATGATAACTCACAACTGCTAGTTTATATCACAAAATTCTGACTTAATTTCTGAGAATTAAGCAATTCTGACTTTATAACTCACAATTACGAGTTTATATCATGCAATTCTAACATGGTAACTCACAATTATGAGTTTATATCACACATTTCTGACTTAATTTCTGAGAATTAGGGAATTTGGGCTTCATAACTCACAATTGCCAGTTTATATCATGCAATTTTATCATGATAACTCACAAGTAAGAGTTTATATCACACATTTCTGACTTAATTCATCAGAATTAGGCAATTCAGACCTTATAAGTCACAATTGTGAATTTATATCATGCAATTCTATCATGATAACTCACAAGTACGAATTTATATCACACAATTCTGACTTAATTTCTCAGAATTAGGGAATTCGGACGTTATAACTGACAATTGTGAGTTTATATCATGCAGTTCTATCATGATAACTCACAAGTCAGAGTTTATATCACACATTTCTGACTTAATTTCTGAGAATTAGGGAATTCGGGCTTCATAACTCACAATTGCCAGTTTATATCATGCAATTCTATCATGATAACTCACAAGTAAGAGTTTATATCACACATTTCTGACTTAATTTATCAGAATTAGGGGAATCTGACTTTATAACTCACAATTACGAGATTATATCAAGCAATTCTAATATGATAAGTCACAAGTATGTGTTTATATCACACAATTCTGACTTAATTTCTCAGAATTAGGGAATTCGGATGTTATAACTCACAATTGTGAGTTTATATCATGCGGTTCTATCATGATAACTCACAAGTAAGAGTTTATATCACACATTTCTGACTTAATTTCTCAGAATTAGTGAATTCGGACATTATAACTCACAATTGTGAGTTTATATCATGCGGTTCTATCATGATAACTCACAAGTAAGAGTTTATATCACACATTTCTGACTTAATTTCTCAGAATTAGGCAATTCAGACCTTATAACTCACAACTGCGAGTTTATATCAAGCAATTCTATCATGATAACTCACAATTACGAGTTTATATCATGCAATTCTATCATAACTCACAAGTATGGGTTTATATCACAAAATTCGGACTTTATAACTCACAATTACGAGATTATATCATGCAATTCTAATATGATAAGTCACAAGTATGTGTTTATATCACACAATTCTGACTTAATTTCTCAGAATTACGGAATTCGGATGTTATAACTCACAATTGTGAGTTTATATCATGCAGTTCTATCATGATAACTCACAAGTACGAGTTTATATCACGGATTTCTGAATTAATTTCTCAGAATTAGTGAATTCAGACTTTATAACTCACAATTGCGAGTTTATATCATGCAATTCTATCATGATAACTCACAATTACGAGTTTATATAATGTAATTCTATCATGCTAACTCACAAGTACGACTTTATATCACACAATTCTGACATAATTTCTCAGAATTAGGGAAATCGGACTTTATAACTCACAATTACACGTTTATATCATGCAATTCTAACATGGTAACTCACAATTATGAGTTTATATCACACAATTATGACTTAATTTCTCAGAATTAGGGAATTCGGACGTTATAACTCACAATTGTGAGTTTATATCATGCAATTCTATCATGATAACTCACAAGTAAGAGTTTATATCACAGATTTCTGAATAAATTTATCAGAATTAGGGAAATCGGACTTTATAACTCACAATTACGAGATTATATCAAGCAATTCTAATATGATAAGTCACAAGTATTTGTTTATATCACACAATTCTGACTTAATTTCTCAGAATTAATGAATTCAGACTTTATAACTCACAATTGCGAGTTTATATCATGCAATTCTATCATGATAACTCAAAATTACGAGTTTATATCATGCAATTCTATCATGATAACTCACAAGTAAGAGTTTATATCAAACATTTCTGAATTAATTTTTCAGAATTAGGGAATTCGGACGTTATAACTGACAATTGTGAGTTTATATAATGCAGTTCTATCATGATAACTCACAAGTACGAATTTATATCACACAATTCTGACTTAATTTCTCAGAATTAGGGAATTCGGACGTTATAACTCACAATTGCCAGTTTATATCATGCAATTCTATCATGATAACTCACAAGTAAGAGTTTATATCACACATTTCTGACTTAATTTATCAGAATTAGGGAAATCGGACTTTATAACTCACAATTACGAGATTATATCAAGCAATTCTAATATGATAAGTCACAAGTATTTGTTTATATCACACAATTCTGACTTAATTTCTCAGAATTAGGGAATTCGGATGTTATAACTCACAATTGTGAGTTTATATCATGCAGTTCTATCATGATAACTCACAAGTACGAGTTTATATCACAGATTTCTGAATTAATTTCTCAGAATTAGTGAATTCAGACTTTATAACTCACAATTACAAGTTCATATCATGCAATTCTATCATGATAACTGACAATTACGAGTTTATATCATGCAATTCTAACATGATAACTCACAAGTACGAGTTTATAGTTTATATCATTCAATTCTATCATGATAACTCACAAGTGCTAGTTTATATCACAAAATTCTGACTTAATTTCTGAGAATTAGGCAGTTCTGACTTTATAACACAATTGCGAGTTTATATCATGCAGTTCTATCATGATAACTCACAAGTACGAGTTTATATCACAGATTTCTGAATTAATTTCTCAGAATTAGTGAATTCAGACTTTATAACTCACAATTGCGAGTTTATATCATGCAATCCTATCATGATAACTCACAAGTAAGAGTTTATATCAAACATTTCTGAATTAATTTCTCAGAATTAGGGAATTCGAACGTTATAACTGACAATTGTGAGTTTATATCATGCAATTCTATCATGATAACTCACAATTACGAGTTTATATCATGCAATTCTATCATGATAACTCACAATTGCGAGTTTATATCATGCAATCCTATCATGATAACTCACAAGTAAGAGTTTATATCAAACATTTCTGAATTAATTTCTCAGAATTAGGGAATTCGGACGTTATAACTGACAATTGTGAGTTTATATAATGCAGTTCTATCATGATAACTCACAAGTACGAATTTATATCACACAATTCTGACTTAATTTCTCAGAATTAGGGAATTCGGACGTTATAACTCACAATTGCCAGTTTATATCATGCAATTCTATCATGATAACTCACAAGTAAGAGTTTATATCACACATTTCTGACTTATTTTATCAGAATTAGGGAAATCGGACTTTATAACTCACAATTACGAGATTATATCAAGCAATTCTAATATGATAAGTCACAAGTATTTGTTTATATCACACAATTCTGACTTAATTTCTCAGAATTAGGGAATTCGGATGTTATAACTCACAATTGTGAGTTTATATCATGCAGTTCTATCATGATAACTCACAAGTACGAGTTTATATCACAGATTTCTGAATTAATTTCTCAGAATTAGTGAATTCAGACTTTATAACTCACAATTGCAAGTTCATATCATGCAATTCTATCATGATAACTGACAATTACGAGTTTATATCATGCAATTCTATCATGATAACTCACAAGTGCTAGTTTATATCACAAAATTCTGACTTAATTTCTGAGAATTAGGCAGTTCTGACTTTATAACACAATTGCGAGTTTATATCATGCAGTTCTATCATGATAACTCACAAGTACGAGTTTATATCACAGATTTCTGAATTAATTTCTCAGAATTAGTGAATTCAGACTTTATAACTCACAATTGCGAGTTTATATCATGCAATTCTATCATGATAACTCAAAATTACGAGTTTATATCATGCAATTCTATCATGATAACTCACAAGTAAGAGTTTATATCACACATTTCTGAATTAATTTCTCAGAATTAGTGAATTCAGACTTTATAACTCACAATTGCGAGTTTATATCATGCAATTCTATCATGATAACTCAAAATTACGAGTTTATATCATGCAATTTTATCATGATAACTCACAAGTAAGAGTTTATATCAAACATTTCTGAATTAATTTCTCAGAATTAGGGAATTCGGACGTTATAACTGACAATTGTGAGTTTATATAATGCAGTTCTATCATGATAACTCACAAGTACGAATTTATATCACACAATTCTGACTTAATTTCTCAGAATTAGGGAATTCGGACGTTATAACTGACAATTGTGAGTTTATATTATGCAGTTCTATCATGATAACTCACAAGTATGAGTTTATATCACAGATTTCTGAATTAATTTATCAGAATTAGTGAATTCAGACTTTATAACTCAAAATTGCGAGTTTATATCATGCAATTCTATCATGATAACTCACAATTACGAGTTTATATCATGCAATTCTATCATGATAACTCACAATTGCGAGTTTATATAATGCAATTCTATCATGCTAACTCACAAGTACGACTTTATATCACACAATTCTGACATAATTTATCAGAATTAGGGAAATCGGACTTCATAACTAACAATTACGAGATTATATCATGCAATTCTAATATGGTAAGTCACAAGTATGTGTTTATATCACACAATTCTGACATAATTTCTCAGAATTAGGGAAATCGGACTTTATAACTCACAATTACGAGTTTATATCATGCAATTCTAACATGGTAACTCACAATTATGAGTTTATATCACACAATTCTGTCTTAATTTCTCAGAATTAGTGAATTCAGACGTTATAACTCACAATTGTGAGTTTATATCATGCGGTTCTATCATGATAACTCACAAGTAAGAGTTTATATCACACATTTCTGACTTAATTTCTCAGAATTAGGGAATTCGGGCTTCATAACTCACAATTGCCAGTTTATATCATGCAATTCTATCATGATAACTCACAAGTAAGAGTTTATATCACACATTTCTGACTTAATTTATCAGAATTAGGGAAATCGGACTTTATAACTCACAATTACGAGATTATATCAAGCAATTCTAATATGATAAGTCACAAGTATTTGTTTATATCACACAATTCTGACTTAATTTCTCAGAATTAGGGAATTCGGATGTTATAACTCACAATTGTGAGTTTATATCATGCAGTTGTATCATGATAACTCACAAGTACGAGTTTATATCACAGATTTCTGAATTAATTTCTCAGAATTAGTGAATTCAGACTTTATAACTCACAATTACAAGTTCATATCATGCAATTCTATCATGATAACTGACAATTACGAGTTTATATCATGCAATTCTAACATGATAACTCACAAGTACGAGTTTATAGTTTATATCATTCAATTCTATCATGATAACTCACAAGTGCTAGTTTATATCACAAAATTCTGACTTAATTTCTGAGAATTAGGCAGTTCTGACTTTATAACACAATTGCGAGTTTATATCATGCAGTTCTATCATGATAACTCACAAGTACGAGTTTATATCACAGATTTCTGAATTAATTTCTCAGAATTAGTGAATTCAGACTTTATAACTCACAATTGCGAGTTTATATCATGCAATCCTATCATGATAACTCACAAGTAAGAGTTTATATCAAACATTTCTGAATTAATTTCTCAGAATTAGGGAATTCGAACGTTATAACTGACAATTGTGAGTTTATATCATGCAATTCTATCATGATAACTCACAATTACGAGTTTATATCATGCAATTCTATCATGATAACTCACAATTGCGAGTTTATATCATGCAATCCTATCATGATAACTCACAAGTAAGAGTTTATATCAAACATTTCTGAATTAATTTCTCAGAATTAGGGAATTCGGACGTTATAACTGACAATTGTGAGTTTATATAATGCAGTTCTATCATGATAACTCACAAGTACGAATTTATATCACACAATTCTGACTTAATTTCTCAGAATTAGGGAATTCGGACGTTATAACTCACAATTGCCAGTTTATATCATGCAATTCTATCATGATAACTCACAAGTAAGAGTTTATATCACACATTTCTGACTTATTTTATCAGAATTAGGGAAATCGGACTTTATAACTCACAATTACGAGATTATATCAAGCAATTCTAATATGATAAGTCACAAGTATTTGTTTATATCACACAATTCTGACTTAATTTCTCAGAATTAGGGAATTCGGATGTTATAACTCACAATTGTGAGTTTATATCATGCAGTTCTATCATGATAACTCACAAGTACGAGTTTATATCACAGATTTCTGAATTAATTTCTCAGAATTAGTGAATTCAGACTTTATAACTCACAATTGCAAGTTCATATCATGCAATTCTATCATGATAACTGACAATTACGAGTTTATATCATGCAATTCTATCATGATAACTCACAAGTGCTAGTTTATATCACAAAATTCTGACTTAATTTCTGAGAATTAGGCAGTTCTGACTTTATAACACAATTGCGAGTTTATATCATGCAGTTCTATCATGATAACTCACAAGTACGAGTTTATATCACAGATTTCTGAATTAATTTCTCAGAATTAGTGAATTCAGACTTTATAACTCACAATTGCGAGTTTATATCATGCAATTCTATCATGATAACTCAAAATTACGAGTTTATATCATGCAATTCTATCATGATAACTCACAAGTAAGAGTTTATATCACACATTTCTGAATTAATTTCTCAGAATTAGTGAATTCAGACTTTATAACTCACAATTGCGAGTTTATATCATGCAATTCTATCATGATAACTCAAAATTACGAGTTTATATCATGCAATTTTATCATGATAACTCACAAGTAAGAGTTTATATCAAACATTTCTGAATTAATTTCTCAGAATTAGGGAATTCGGACGTTATAACTGACAATTGTGAGTTTATATAATGCAGTTCTATCATGATAACTCACAAGTACGAATTTATATCACACAATTCTGACTTAATTTCTCAGAATTAGGGAATTCGGACGTTATAACTGACAATTGTGAGTTTATATTATGCAGTTCTATCATGATAACTCACAAGTACGAGTTTATATCACAGATTTCTGAATTAATTTATCAGAATTAGTGAATTCAGACTTTATAACTCAAAATTGCGAGTTTATATCATGCAATTCTATCATGATAACTCACAATTACGAGTTTATATCATGCAATTCTATCATGATAACTCACAATTGCGAGTTTATATAATGCAATTCTATCATGCTAACTCACAAGTACGACTTTATATCACACAATTCTGACATAATTTATCAGAATTAGGGAAATCGGACTTCATAACTAACAATTACGAGATTATATCATGCAATTCTAATATGGTAAGTCACAAGTATGTGTTTATATCACACAATTCTGACATAATTTCTCAGAATTAGGGAAATCGGACTTTATAACTCACAATTACGAGTTTATATCATGCAATTCTAACATGGTAACTCACAATTATGAGTTTATATCACACAATTCTGTCTTAATTTCTCAGAATTAGTGAATTCAGACGTTATAACTCACAATTGTGAGTTTATATCATGCGGTTCTATCATGATAACTCACAAGTAAGAGTTTATATCACACATTTCTTGGCCTAATGGTTAGGGAGTCGGACTTGTAACCGAAAGGTTGCAGGTTCGATTCCCAGGTCCGGCAGGGATTGTAGGTGGTGGGAGTGAATGTACAGCACTCTCTCCACCCTCAATACCACGACTGAGGTGAGTCCCTTGAGCAAGGCACCGTTCCCCCAACTGCTCCCCGGGCGCCGCAGCCATGGCTGCCCACTGCTCCGGGTGTGTGTTCACGGTGTGTGTGTGTTCACTACTGTGTGTGTGCACTTGGATGGGTTAAATGCAGAGCACAAATTCCTAGTATGGGTCACCATACTTGGCCTCACCTCACTTCCTTTTTTTTTTCCTTAAAAAAAAGTATGTGTTTATATCACACAATTCTGACATAATTTCTCAGAATTAGGGAAATCGGACTTTATAACTCACAATTACGAGTTTATATCATGCAATTCTAACATGGTAACTCACAATTATGAGTTTATATCACACAATTCTGTCTTAATTTCTCAGAATTAGTGAATTCAGACGTTATAACTCACAATTGTGAGTTTATATCATGCGGTTCTATCATGATAACTCACAAGTAAGAGTTTATATCACACATTTCTGACTTAATTTCTCAGAATTAGGGAATTCGGGCTTCATAACTCACAATTGCCAGTTTATATCATGCAATTCTATCATGATAACTCACAAGTAAGAGTTTATATCACACATTTCTGACTTAATTTATCAGAATTAGGGAAATCGGACTTTATAACTCACAATTACGAGATTATATCAAGCAATTCTAATATGATAAGTCACAAGTATTTGTTTATATCACACAATTCTGACTTAATTTCTCAGAATTAGGGAATTCGGATGTTATAACTCACAATTGTGAGTTTATATCATGCAATTTTATCATGATAACTCACAAGTAAGAGTTTATATCAAACATTTCTGAATTAATTTCTCAGAATTAGGGAATTCGGACGTTATAACTGACAATTGTGAGTTTATATAATGCAGTTCTATCATGATAACTCACAAGTACGAATTTATATCACACAATTCTGACTTAATTTCTCAGAATTAGGGAATTCGGACGTTATAACTGACAATTGTGAGTTTATATTATGCAGTTCTATCATGATAACTCACAAGTACGAGTTTATATCACAGATTTCTGAATTAATTTATCAGAATTAGTGAATTCAGACTTTATAACTCAAAATTGCGAGTTTATATCATGCAATTCTATCATGATAACTCACAATTACGAGTTTATATCATGCAATTCTATCATGATAACTCACAATTGCGAGTTTATATAATGCAATTCTATCATGCTAACTCACAAGTACGACTTTATATCACACAATTCTGACATAATTTATCAGAATTAGGGAAATCGGACTTCATAACTAACAATTACGAGATTATATCATGCAATTCTAATATGGTAAGTCACAAGTATGTGTTTATATCACACAATTCTGACATAATTTCTCAGAATTAGGGAAATCGGACTTTATAACTCACAATTACGAGTTTATATCATGCAATTCTAACATGGTAACTCACAATTATGAGTTTATATCACACAATTCTGTCTTAATTTCTCAGAATTAGTGAATTCAGACGTTATAACTCACAATTGTGAGTTTATATCATGCGGTTCTATCATGATAACTCACAAGTAAGAGTTTATATCACACATTTCTTGGCCTAATGGTTAGGGAGTCGGACTTGTAACCGAAAGGTTGCAGGTTCGATTCCCAGGTCCGGCAGGGATTGTAGGTGGTGGGAGTGAATGTACAGCACTCTCTCCACCCTCAATACCACGACTGAGGTGAGTCCCTTGAGCAAGGCACCGTTCCCCCAACTGCTCCCCGGGCGCCGCAGCCATGGCTGCCCACTGCTCCGGGTGTGTGTTCACGGTGTGTGTGTGTTCACTACTGTGTGTGTGCACTTGGATGGGTTAAATGCAGAGCACAAATTCCTAGTATGGGTCACCATACTTGGCCTCACCTCACTTCCTTTTTTTTTTCCTTAAAAAAAAGTATGTGTTTATATCACACAATTCTGACATAATTTCTCAGAATTAGGGAAATCGGACTTTATAACTCACAATTACGAGTTTATATCATGCAATTCTAACATGGTAACTCACAATTATGAGTTTATATCACACAATTCTGTCTTAATTTCTCAGAATTAGTGAATTCAGACGTTATAACTCACAATTGTGAGTTTATATCATGCGGTTCTATCATGATAACTCACAAGTAAGAGTTTATATCACACATTTCTGACTTAATTTCTCAGAATTAGGGAATTCGGGCTTCATAACTCACAATTGCCAGTTTATATCATGCAATTCTATCATGATAACTCACAAGTAAGAGTTTATATCACACATTTCTGACTTAATTTATCAGAATTAGGGAAATCGGACTTTATAACTCACAATTACGAGATTATATCAAGCAATTCTAATATGATAAGTCACAAGTATTTGTTTATATCACACAATTCTGACTTAATTTCTCAGAATTAGGGAATTCGGATGTTATAACTCACAATTGTGAGTTTATATCATGCAGTTCTATCATGATAACTCACAAGTACGAGTTTATATCACAGATTTCTGAATTAATTTCTCAGAATTAGTGAATTCAGACTTTATAACTCACAATTACAAGTTCATATCATGCAATTCTATCATGATAACTGACAATTACGAGTTTATATCATGCAATTCTAACATGATAACTCACAAGTACGAGTTTATAGTTTATATCATTCAATTCTATCATGATAACTCACAAGTGCTAGTTTATATCACAAAATTCTGACTTAATTTCTGAGAATTAGGCAGTTCTGACTTTATAACACAATTGCGAGTTTATATCATGCAGTTCTATCATGATAACTCACAAGTACGAGTTTATATCACAGATTTCTGAATTAATTTCTCAGAATTAGTGAATTCAGACTTTATAACTCACAATTGCGAGTTTATATCATGCAATCCTATCATGATAACTCACAAGTAAGAGTTTATATCAAACATTTCTGAATTAATTTCTCAGAATTAGGGAATTCGAACGTTATAACTGACAATTGTGAGTTTATATCATGCAATTCTATCATGATAACTCACAATTACGAGTTTATATCATGCAATTCTATCATGATAACTCACAATTGCGAGTTTATATCATGCAATCCTATCATGATAACTCACAAGTAAGAGTTTATATCAAACATTTCTGAATTAATTTCTCAGAATTAGGGAATTCGGACGTTATAACTGACAATTGTGAGTTTATATAATGCAGTTCTATCATGATAACTCACAAGTACGAATTTATATCACACAATTCTGACTTAATTTCTCAGAATTAGGGAATTCGGACGTTATAACTCACAATTGCCAGTTTATATCATGCAATTCTATCATGATAACTCACAAGTAAGAGTTTATATCACACATTTCTGACTTATTTTATCAGAATTAGGGAAATCGGACTTTATAACTCACAATTACGAGATTATATCAAGCAATTCTAATATGATAAGTCACAAGTATTTGTTTATATCACACAATTCTGACTTAATTTCTCAGAATTAGGGAATTCGGATGTTATAACTCACAATTGTGAGTTTATATCATGCAGTTCTATCATGATAACTCACAAGTACGAGTTTATATCACAGATTTCTGAATTAATTTCTCAGAATTAGTGAATTCAGACTTTATAACTCACAATTGCAAGTTCATATCATGCAATTCTATCATGATAACTGACAATTACGAGTTTATATCATGCAATTCTATCATGATAACTCACAAGTGCTAGTTTATATCACAAAATTCTGACTTAATTTCTGAGAATTAGGCAGTTCTGACTTTATAACACAATTGCGAGTTTATATCATGCAGTTCTATCATGATAACTCACAAGTACGAGTTTATATCACAGATTTCTGAATTAATTTCTCAGAATTAGTGAATTCAGACTTTATAACTCACAATTGCGAGTTTATATCATGCAATTCTATCATGATAACTCAAAATTACGAGTTTATATCATGCAATTCTATCATGATAACTCACAAGTAAGAGTTTATATCACACATTTCTGAATTAATTTCTCAGAATTAGTGAATTCAGACTTTATAACTCACAATTGCGAGTTTATATCATGCAATTTTATCATGATAACTCAAAATTACGAGTTTATATCATGCAATTTTATCATGATAACTCACAAGTAAGAGTTTATATCAAACATTTCTGAATTAATTTCTCAGAATTAGGGAATTCGGACGTTATAACTGACAATTGTGAGTTTATATAATGCAGTTCTATCATGATAACTCACAAGTACGAATTTATATCACACAATTCTGACTTAATTTCTCAGAATTAGGGAATTCGGACGTTATAACTGACAATTGTGAGTTTATATTATGCAGTTCTATCATGATAACTCACAAGTACGAGTTTATATCACAGATTTCTGAATTAATTTATCAGAATTAGTGAATTCAGACTTTATAACTCAAAATTGCGAGTTTATATCATGCAATTCTATCATGATAACTCACAATTACGAGTTTATATCATGCAATTCTATCATGATAACTCACAATTGCGAGTTTATATAATGCAATTTTATCATGCTAACTCACAAGTACGACTTTATATCACACAATTCTGACATAATTTATCAGAATTAGGGAAATCGGACTTCATAACTAACAATTACGAGATTATATCATGCAATTCTAATATGGTAAGTCACAAGTATGTGTTTATATCACACAATTCTGACATAATTTCTCAGAATTAGGGAAATCGGACTTTATAACTCACAATTACGAGTTTATATCATGCAATTCTAACATGGTAACTCACAATTATGAGTTTATATCACACAATTCTGTCTTAATTTCTCAGAATTAGTGAATTCAGACGTTATAACTCACAATTGTGAGTTTATATCATGCAATTCTATCATGATAACTCACAAGTAAGAGTTTATATCACAGATTTCTGAATAAATTTATCAGAATTAGGGAAATCGGGCTTCATAACTCACAATTGCCAGTTTATATCATGCAATTCTATCATGATAACTCACAAGTAAGAGTTTATATCACAGATTTCTGAATAAATTTATCAGAATTAGGGAAATCGGACTTTATAACTCACAATTACGAGATTATATCAAGCAATTCTAATATGATAAGTCACAAGTATTTGTTTATATCACACAATTCTGACTTAATTTCTCAGAATTAATGAATTCAGACTTTATAACTCACAATTGCGAGTTTATATCATGCAATTCTATCATGATAACTCAAAATTACGAGTTTATATCATGCAATTCTATCATGATAACTCACAAGTAAGAGTTTATATCAAACATTTCTGAATTAATTTTTCAGAATTAGGGAATTCGGACGTTATAACTGACAATTGTGAGTTTATATAATGCAGTTCTATCATGATAACTCACAAGTACGAATTTATATCACACAATTCTGACTTAATTTCTCAGAATTAGGGAATTCGGACGTTATAACTCACAATTGCCAGTTTATATCATGCAATTCTATCATGATAACTCACAAGTAAGAGTTTATATCACACATTTCTGACTTAATTTATCAGAATTAGGGAAATCGGACTTTATAACTCACAATTACGAGATTATATCAAGCAATTCTAATATGATAAGTCACAAGTATTTGTTTATATCACACAATTCTGACTTAATTTCTCAGAATTAGGGAATTCGGATGTTATAACTCACAATTGTGAGTTTATATCATGCAGTTCTATCATGATAACTCACAAGTACGAGTTTATATCACAGATTTCTGAATTAATTTCTCAGAATTAGTGAATTCAGACTTTATAACTCACAATTACAAGTTCATATCATGCAATTCTATCATGATAACTGACAATTACGAGTTTATATCATGCAATTCTAACATGATAACTCACAAGTACGAGTTTATAGTTTATATCATTCAATTCTATCATGATAACTCACAAGTGCTAGTTTATATCACAAAATTCTGACTTAATTTCTGAGAATTAGGCAGTTCTGACTTTATAACACAATTGCGAGTTTATATCATGCAGTTCTATCATGATAACTCACAAGTACGAGTTTATATCACAGATTTCTGAATTAATTTCTCAGAATTAGTGAATTCAGACTTTATAACTCACAATTGCGAGTTTATATCATGCAATCCTATCATGATAACTCACAAGTAAGAGTTTATATCAAACATTTCTGAATTAATTTCTCAGAATTAGGGAATTCGAACGTTATAACTGACAATTGTGAGTTTATATCATGCAATTCTATCATGATAACTCACAATTACGAGTTTATATCATGCAATTCTATCATGATAACTCACAATTGCGAGTTTATATCATGCAATCCTATCATGATAACTCACAAGTAAGAGTTTATATCAAACATTTCTGAATTAATTTCTCAGAATTAGGGAATTCGGACGTTATAACTGACAATTGTGAGTTTATATAATGCAGTTCTATCATGATAACTCACAAGTACGAATTTATATCACACAATTCTGACTTAATTTCTCAGAATTAGGGAATTCGGACGTTATAACTCACAATGGCCAGTTTATATCATGCAATTCTATCATGATAACTCACAAGTAAGAGTTTATATCACACATTTCTGACTTATTTTATCAGAATTAGGGAAATCGGACTTTATAACTCACAATTACGAGATTATATCAAGCAATTCTAATATGATAAGTCACAAGTATTTGTTTATATCACACAATTCTGACTTAATTTCTCAGAATTAGGGAATTCGGATGTTATAACTCACAATTGTGAGTTTATATCATGCAGTTCTATCATGATAACTCACAAGTACGAGTTTATATCACAGATTTCTGAATTAATTTCTCAGAATTAGTGAATTCAGACTTTATAACTCACAATTGCAAGTTCATATCATGCAATTCTATCATGATAACTGACAATTACGAGTTTATATCATGCAATTCTATCATGATAACTCACAAGTGCTAGTTTATATCACAAAATTCTGACTTAATTTCTGAGAATTAGGCAGTTCTGACTTTATAACACAATTGCGAGTTTATATCATGCAGTTCTATCATGATAACTCACAAGTACGAGTTTATATCACAGATTTCTGAATTAATTTCTCAGAATTAGTGAATTCAGACTTTATAACTCACAATTGCGAGTTTATATCATGCAATTCTATCATGATAACTCAAAATTACGAGTTTATATCATGCAATTCTATCATGATAACTCACAAGTAAGAGTTTATATCACACATTTCTGAATTAATTTCTCAGAATTAGTGAATTCAGACTTTATAACTCACAATTGCGAGTTTATATCATGCAATTCTATCATGATAACTCAAAATTACGAGTTTATATCATGCAATTTAATCATGATAACTCACAAGTAAGAGTTTATATCAAACATTTCTGAATTAATTTCTCAGAATTAGGGAATTCGGACGTTATAACTGACAATTGTGAGTTTATATAATGCAGTTCTATCATGATAACTCACAAGTACGAATTTATATCACACAATTCTGACTTAATTTCTCAGAATTAGGGAATTCGGACGTTATAACTGACAATTGTGAGTTTATATTATGCAGTTCTATCATGATAACTCACAAGTACGAGTTTATATCACAGATTTCTGAATTAATTTATCAGAATTAGTGAATTCAGACTTTATAACTCAAAATTGCGAGTTTATATCATGCAATTCTATCATGATAACTCACAATTACGAGTTTATATCATGCAATTCTATCATGATAACTCACAATTGCGAGTTTATATAATGCAATTCTATCATGCTAACTCACAAGTACGACTTTATATCACACAATTCTGACATAATTTATCAGAATTAGGGAAATCGGACTTCATAACTAACAATTACGAGATTATATCATGCAATTCTAATATGGTAAGTCACAAGTATGTGTTTATATCACACAATTCTGACATAATTTGTCAGAATTAGGGAAATCGGACTTTATAACTAACAATTACGAGTTTATATCATGCAATTCTAACATTGTAACTCACAATTATGAGTTTATATCACACAATTCTGACTGAATTTCTCAGAATTAGTGAATTCGGACGTTATAACTCACAACTGTGAGTTTATATGATGCGGTTCTATCATGATAACTCACAAGTAAGAGTTTATATCACACATTTCTGACTTAATTTCTCAGAATTAGGGAATTCGGGCTTCATAACTCACAATTGCCAGTTTATATCATGCAATTCTATCATGATAATTCACAAGTAAGAGTTTATATCACACATTTCTGACTTAATTTATCAGAATTAGGGAAATCGGACTTTATAACTCACAATTACGAGATTATATCATGCAATTCTAATACGATAAATCACAAGTATGTGTTTATATCACACAATTCTGACTTAATTTCTCAGAATTAGGGAATTCGGATGTTATAACTCACAATTTTGAGTTTATATCATGCAGTTCTATCATGATAACTCACAAGTACGAGTTTATATCACGGATTTCTGAATTAATTTCTCAGAATTAGTGAATTCAGACTTTATAACTCACAATTGCGAGTTTATATCATGCAATTCTATCATGATAACTCACAATTACAAGTTTATATTATGCAATTCTATCATGATAACTCACAATTGCGAGTTTATATAATGTAATTCTATCATGCTAACTCACAAGTACGACTTTATATCACACAATTCTGACATAATTTCTCAGAATTAGGGAAATCGGACTTTATAACTCACAATTACGAGTTTATATCATGCAATTCTATCATGATAACTCACAAGTAAGAGTTTATATCACACATTTCTGACCTAATTTCTCAGAATTAGGCAATTCAGACCTTATAACTCACAATTGCGAATTTATATCATGCAATTCTATCATGGTAACTCACAATTATGAGTTTATATCACACAATTCTGACTTAATTTCTCAGAATTAGGGAATTCGGACGTTATAACTCAAAATTGTGAATTTATATCATGCAGTTCTATCATGATAACTCACAAGTAAGAGTTTATATCACACATTTCTGACTTAATTTCTGAGAATTAGGGAATTCGGGCTTCATAACTCACAATTGCCAGTTTATATCATGCAATTATATCATGGTAACTCACAATTATGAGTTTATATCACACAATTCTGACTTAATTTCTCAGAATTAGGGAATTCGGATGTTATAACTCACAATTGTGAGTTTATATCATGCAGTTCTATCATGATAACTCAAAATTTCGAGTTTATATCATGCAATTCTAACATGATAACTCACAAGTACGAGTTAATATCACAGATTTCTGAATTAATTTCTCAGAATTAGTGAATTCAGACTTTATAACTCACAATTACAAGTTCATATCATGCAATTCTATCATGATAACTGACAATTACGAGTTTATATCATGCAATTCTAACATGATAACTCACAAGTACGAGTTTATAGTTTATATCATTCAATTCTATCATGATAACTCACAAGTGCTAGTTTATATCACAAAATTCTGACTTAATTTCTGAGAATTAGGCAGTTCTGACTTTATAACACAATTGCGAGTTTATATCATGCAGTTCTATCATGATAACTCACAAGTACGAGTTTATATCACAGATTTCTGAATTAATTTCTCAGAATTAGTGAATTCAGACTTTATAACTCACAATTGCGAGTTTATATCATGCAATCCTATCATGATAACTCACAAGTAAGCGTTTATATCAAACATTTCTGAATTAATTTCTCAGAATTAGGGAATTCGAACGTTATAACTGACAATTGTGAGTTTATATCATGCAATTCTATCATGATAACTCACAATTACGAGTTTATATCACACATTTCTGACTTAATTTATCAGAATTAGGGAAATCAGACTTTATAACTCACAATTGCCAGTTTATATCATGCAGTTCTATCATGATAACTCACAAGTACGAGTTTATATCACAGATTTCTGAATTAATCTCTCAGAATTACTGAATTCAGACTTTATAACTCACAATTGCAAGTTCATATCATGCAATTCTATCATGATAACTGACAATTACGAGTTTATATCATGCAATTCTAACATGATAACTCACAAGTAAGAGTTTATATCACAAAATTCTGACTTAATTTCTGAGAATTAGGCAATTCTGACTTTATAACACAATTGCGAGTTCATATAATGCGATTCTATCATGATAACTCACAAGTACGACTTTATATCACACAATTCTGACATAATTTCTCAGAATTAGGGAAATCGGACTTTATAACTAACAATTACGAGTTTATATCATGCAATTCTATCATGATAACTCACAATTATGAGTTTATATCACACATTTCTGACTTAATTTATCAGAATTAGGGAAATCGGACTTTATAACTCACAATTACGAGATTATATCAAGCAATTCTAATATGATAAGTCACAAGTATGTGTTTATACCACACAATTCTGACTAAATTTCTCAGAATTAGGGAATTCGGATGTTATAACTCACAATTGTGAGTTCATATCATGCAGTTCTATCATGATAACTCACAAGTAAGAGTTTATATCACACATTTCTGACTTAATTTATCAGAATTAGGGAAATCAGACTTTATAACTCACAATTACGAGATTATATCATGCAATTCTAATATGGTAAGTCACAAGTATGTGTTTATATCACACAATTCTGACTTAATTTCTCAGATTTAGGGAATTCGGATGTTATAACTCACAATTGTGAGTTTGTATCATGCAGTTCTATCATGATAACTCACAAGTACGAGTTTATATCACAGATTTCTGAATTAATTTCTCAGAATTAGTGAATTCAGACTTTATAACTCACAATTGCGAGTTTATATCATGCAATTCTATCATGATAACTCACAAGTGCTAGTTTATTTCACAAAATTCTGACTTAATTTCTGAGAATTAGGCAATTCTGACTTTATAACACAATTGCGAGTTTATATAATGCAATTCTATCATGCTAACTCACAAGTACGACTTTATATCACACAATTCTGACATAATTTCTCAGAATTAGGGAAATCGGACTTTATAACTAACAATTGTGAGTTTATATCATGCGGTTCTATCATGATAACTCACAAGTAAGAGTTTATATCACACATTTCTGACTTAATTTCTCAGAATTAGTGAATTCGGACATTATAATTCACAATTGTGAGTTTATATCATGCGGTTCTATCATGATAACTCACAAGTAAGAGTTTATATCACACATTTCTGACTTAATTTATCAGAATTAGGGAAATCGGACTTTATAACTCACAATTACGAGATTATATCATGCAATTCTAATATGATAAGTCACAAGTATGTGTTTATATCACACAATTCTGACTTAATTTCTGAGAATTAGGGAATTCGGGCTTCATAACTCACAATTGCCAGTTTATATCATGCAATTCTATCATGATAACTCACAAGTAAGAGTTTATATCACACATTTCTGACTTAATTTCTGAGAATTAGGCAGTTCTGACTTTATAACACAATTGCGAGTTTATATCATGCAGTTCTATCATGATAACTCACAAGTACGAGTTTATATCACAGATTTCTGAATTAATTTCTCAGAATTAGTGAATTCAGACTTTATAACTCACAATTGCGAGTTTATATCATGCAATCCTATCATGATAACTCACAAGTAAGAGTTTATATCAAACATTTCTGAATTAATTTCTCAGAATTAGGGAATTCGAACGTTATAACTGACAATTGTGAGTTTATATCATGCAATTCTATCATGATAACTCACAATTACGAGTTTATATCATGCAATTCTATCATGATAACTCACAATTGCGAGTTTATATCATGCAATCCTATCATGATAACTCACAAGTAAGAGTTTATATCAAACATTTCTGAATTAATTTCTCAGAATTAGGGAATTCGGACGTTATAACTGACAATTGTGAGTTTATATAATGCAGTTCTATCATGATAACTCACAAGTACGAATTTATATCACACAATTCTGACTTAATTTCTCAGAATTAGGGAATTCGGACGTTATAACTCACAATGGCCAGTTTATATCATGCAATTCTATCATGATAACTCACAAGTAAGAGTTTATATCACACATTTCTGACTTATTTTATCAGAATTAGGGAAATCGGACTTTATAACTCACAATTACGAGATTATATCAAGCAATTCTAATATGATAAGTCACAAGTATTTGTTTATATCACACAATTCTGACTTAATTTCTCAGAATTAGGGAATTCGGATGTTATAACTCACAATTGTGAGTTTATATCATGCAGTTCTATCATGATAACTCACAAGTACGAGTTTATATCACAGATTTCTGAATTAATTTCTCAGAATTAGTGAATTCAGACTTTATAACTCACAATTGCAAGTTCATATCATGCAATTCTATCATGATAACTGACAATTACGAGTTTATATCATGCAATTCTATCATGATAACTCACAAGTGCTAGTTTATATCACAAAATTCTGACTTAATTTCTGAGAATTAGGCAGTTCTGACTTTATAACACAATTGCGAGTTTATATCATGCAGTTCTATCATGATAACTCACAAGTACGAGTTTATATCACAGATTTCTGAATTAATTTCTCAGAATTAGTGAATTCAGACTTTATAACTCACAATTGCGAGTTTATATCATGCAATTCTATCATGATAACTCAAAATTACGAGTTTATATCATGCAATTCTATCATGATAACTCACAAGTAAGAGTTTATATCACACATTTCTGAATTAATTTCTCAGAATTAGTGAATTCAGACTTTATAACTCACAATTGCGAGTTTATATCATGCAATTCTATCATGATAACTCAAAATTACGAGTTTATATCATGCAATTTTATCATGATAACTCACAAGTAAGAGTTTATATCAAACATTTCTGAATTAATTTCTCAGAATTAGGGAATTCGGACGTTATAACTGACAATTGTGAGTTTATATAATGCAGTTCTATCATGATAACTCACAAGTACGAATTTATATCACACAATTCTGACTTAATTTCTCAGAATTAGGGAATTCGGACGTTATAACTGACAATTGTGAGTTTATATTATGCAGTTCTATCATGATAACTCACAAGTACGAGTTTATATCACAGATTTCTGAATTAATTTATCAGAATTAGTGAATTCAGACTTTATAACTCAAAATTGCGAGTTTATATCATGCAATTCTATCATGATAACTCACAATTACGAGTTTATATCATGCAATTCTATCATGATAACTCACAATTGCGAGTTTATATAATGCAATTCTATCATGCTAACTCACAAGTACGACTTTATATCACACAATTCTGACATAATTTATCAGAATTAGGGAAATCGGACTTCATAACTAACAATTACGAGATTATATCATGCAATTCTAATATGGTAAGTCACAAGTATGTGTTTATATCACACAATTCTGACATAATTTCTCAGAATTAGGGAAATCGGACTTTATAACTCACAATTACGAGTTTATATCATGCAATTCTAACATGGTAACTCACAATTATGAGTTTATATCACACAATTCTGTCTTAATTTCTCAGAATTAGTGAATTCAGACGTTATAACTCACAATTGTGAGTTTATATCATGCGGTTCTATCATGATAACTCACAAGTAAGAGTTTATATCACACATTTCTGACTTAATTTCTCAGAATTAGGGAATTCGGGCTTCATAACTCACAATTGCCAGTTTATATCATGCAATTCTATCATGATAACTCACAAGTATGACTTTATATCACACAATTCTGACATAATTTGTCAGAATTAGGGAAATCGGACTTTATAACTAACAATTACGAGTTTATATCATGCAATTCTAACATTGTAACTCACAATTATGAGTTTATATCACACAATTCTGACTGAATTTCTCAGAATTAGTGAATTCGGACGTTATAACTCACAACTGTGAGTTTATATGATGCGGTTCTATCATGATAACTCACAAGTAAGAGTTTATATCACACATTTCTGACTTAATTTCTCAGAATTAGGGAATTCGGGCTTCATAACTCACAATTGCCAGTTTATATCATGCAATTCTATCATGATAATTCACAAGTAAGAGTTTATATCACACATTTCTGACTTAATTTATCAGAATTAGGGAAATCGGACTTTATAACTCACAATTACGAGATTATATCATGCAATTCTAATACGATAAATCACAAGTATGTGTTTATATCACACAATTCTGACTTAATTTCTCAGAATTAGGGAATTCGGATGTTATAACTCACAATTGTGAGTTTATATCATGCAGTTCTATCATGATAACTCACAAGTACGAGTTTATATCACGGATTTCTGAATTAATTTCTCAGAATTAGTGAATTCAGACTTTATAACTCACAATTGCGAGTTTATATCATGCAATTCTATCATGATAACTCACAATTACAAGTTTATATTATGCAATTCTATCATGATAACTCACAATTGCGAGTTTATATAATGTAATTCTATCATGCTAACTCACAAGTACGACTTTATATCACACAATTCTGACATAATTTCTC
The DNA here is from genome assembly GCF_049309525.1 of Garra rufa. Taxonomy (NCBI): domain Eukaryota; kingdom Metazoa; phylum Chordata; class Actinopteri; order Cypriniformes; family Cyprinidae; genus Garra; species Garra rufa. The sequence continues at coordinate 8,589,950 of NW_027394276.1, read as the reverse complement.
AGAATTAGGGAAATCGGACTTTATAACTCACAATTACGAGTTTATATCATGCAATTCTATCATGATAACTCACAAGTAAGAGTTTATATCACACATTTCTGACCTAATTTCTCAGAATTAGGCAATTCAGACCTTATAACTCACAATTGCGAATTTATATCATGCAATTCTATCATGGTAACTCACAATTATGAGTTTATATCACACAATTCTGACTTAATTTCTCAGAATTAGGGAATTCGGACGTTATAACTCAAAATTGTGAATTTATATCATGCAGTTCTATCATGATAACTCACAAGTAAGAGTTTATATCACACATTTCTGACTTAATTTCTGAGAATTAGGGAATTCGGGCTTCATAACTCACAATTGCCAGTTTATATCATGCAATTATATCATGGTAACTCACAATTATGAGTTTATATCACACAATTCTGACTTAATTTCTCAGAATTAGGGAATTCGGATGTTATAACTCACAATTGTGAGTTTATATCATGCAGTTCTATCATGATAACTCAAAATTTCGAGTTTATATCATGCAATTCTAACATGATAACTCACAAGTACGAGTTAATATCACAGATTTCTGAATTAATTTCTCAGAATTAGTGAATTCAGACTTTATAACTCACAATTACAAGTTCATATCATGCAATTCTATCATGATAACTGACAATTACGAGTTTATATCATGCAATTCTAACATGATAACTCACAAGTACGAGTTTATAGTTTATATCATTCAATTCTATCATGATAACTCACAAGTGCTAGTTTATATCACAAAATTCTGACTTAATTTCTGAGAATTAGGCAGTTCTGACTTTATAACACAATTGCGAGTTTATATCATGCAGTTCTATCATGATAACTCACAAGTACGAGTTTATATCACAGATTTCTGAATTAATTTCTCAGAATTAGTGAATTCAGACTTTATAACTCACAATTGCGAGTTTATATCATGCAATCCTATCATGATAACTCACAAGTAAGCGTTTATATCAAACATTTCTGAATTAATTTCTCAGAATTAGGGAATTCGAACGTTATAACTGACAATTGTGAGTTTATATCATGCAATTCTATCATGATAACTCACAATTACGAGTTTATATCACACATTTCTGACTTAATTTATCAGAATTAGGGAAATCAGACTTTATAACTCACAATTGCCAGTTTATATCATGCAGTTCTATCATGATAACTCACAAGTACGAGTTTATATCACAGATTTCTGAATTAATCTCTCAGAATTACTGAATTCAGACTTTATAACTCACAATTGCAAGTTCATATCATGCAATTCTATCATGATAACTGACAATTACGAGTTTATATCATGCAATTCTAACATGATAACTCACAAGTAAGAGTTTATATCACAAAATTCTGACTTAATTTCTGAGAATTAGGCAATTCTGACTTTATAACACAATTGCGAGTTCATATAATGCGATTCTATCATGATAACTCACAAGTACGACTTTATATCACACAATTCTGACATAATTTCTCAGAATTAGGGAAATCGGACTTTATAACTAACAATTACGAGTTTATATCATGCAATTCTATCATGATAACTCACAATTATGAGTTTATATCACACATTTCTGACTTAATTTATCAGAATTAGGGAAATCGGACTTTATAACTCACAATTACGAGATTATATCAAGCAATTCTAATATGATAAGTCACAAGTATGTGTTTATACCACACAATTCTGACTAAATTTCTCAGAATTAGGGAATTCGGATGTTATAACTCACAATTGTGAGTTCATATCATGCAGTTCTATCATGATAACTCACAAGTAAGAGTTTATATCACACATTTCTGACTTAATTTATCAGAATTAGGGAAATCAGACTTTATAACTCACAATTACGAGATTATATCATGCAATTCTAATATGGTAAGTCACAAGTATGTGTTTATATCACACAATTCTGACTTAATTTCTCAGATTTAGGGAATTCGGATGTTATAACTCACAATTGTGAGTTTGTATCATGCAGTTCTATCATGATAACTCACAAGTACGAGTTTATATCACAGATTTCTGAATTAATTTCTCAGAATTAGTGAATTCAGACTTTATAACTCACAATTGCGAGTTTATATCATGCAATTCTATCATGATAACTCACAAGTGCTAGTTTATTTCACAAAATTCTGACTTAATTTCTGAGAATTAGGCAATTCTGACTTTATAACACAATTGCGAGTTTATATAATGCAATTCTATCATGCTAACTCACAAGTACGACTTTATATCACACAATTCTGACATAATTTCTCAGAATTAGGGAAATCGGACTTTATAACTAACAATTGTGAGTTTATATCATGCGGTTCTATCATGATAACTCACAAGTAAGAGTTTATATCACACATTTCTGACTTAATTTCTCAGAATTAGTGAATTCGGACATTATAATTCACAATTGTGAGTTTATATCATGCGGTTCTATCATGATAACTCACAAGTAAGAGTTTATATCACACATTTCTGACTTAATTTATCAGAATTAGGGAAATCGGACTTTATAACTCACAATTACGAGATTATATCATGCAATTCTAATATGATAAGTCACAAGTATGTGTTTATATCACACAATTCTGACTTAATTTCTGAGAATTAGGGAATTCGGGCTTCATAACTCACAATTGCCAGTTTATATCATGCAATTCTATCATGATAACTCACAAGTAAGAGTTTATATCACACATTTCTGACTTAATTTCTCAGAATTAGGCAATTCAGACTTTATAACTCACAATTACGAGATTATATCATGCAATTCTATCATGATAACTCACAAGTACAAGTTTATATCACACATTTCTGACTTAATTTCTCAGAATTAGGGAATTCGGGCTTCATAACTCACAATTACGAGATTATATCAAGCAATTCTAATATGATAAGTCACAAGTATGTGTTTATATCACACAATTCTGACTTAATTTCTCAGAATTAGGGAATTCTGACGTTATAACTCACAATTGTGAGTTTATATCATACAATTCTATCATGATAACTCACTATTAAGAGTTTATATCACAAATTTCTGACTTAATTTTTTCAGAATTAGGGAAATCGGACTTTATAACTCACAATTACGAGATTATATCAAGCAATTCTAATATGATAAGTCACAAGTATGTGTTTATATCACACAATTCTGACTTAATTTCTCAGAATTAGGGAATTTGGATGTTTTAACTCACAATTGTGAGTTTATATCATGCAGTTGTATCATGATAATTCACAAGTACGAGTTTATATCACAGATTTCTGAATTAATTTCTCAGAATTAGTGAATTCAGACTTTATAACTCACAATTGCGAGTTTATATCATGCAATTCTATCATGATAACTCACAAGTGCTAGTTTATATCACAAAATTCTGACTTAATTTCTGAGAATTAGGCAATTCTGACTTTATAACACAATTGCGAGTTTATATAATGCAATTCTATCATGCTAACTCACAAGTACGACTTTATATCACACAATTCTGACATAATTTCTCAGAATTAGGGAAATCGGACTTTATAACTAACAATTGTGAGTTTATATCATGCGGTTCTATCATGATAACTCACAAGTAAGAGTTTATATCACACAATTGCGAGTTTATATCATGCAATTCTATCATGATAACTCACAATTACGAGTTTATATCATGCAATTCTATCATGATAACTCACAATTGCGAGTTTATATAATGTAATTCTATCATGCTAATTCACAAGTACGACTTTATATCACACAATTCTGACATAATTTCTCAGAATTAGGGAAATCGGACTTTATAACTCACAATTTCGAGTTTATATCATGCAATTCTAACATGGTAACTCACAATTATGAGTTTATATCACACAATTCTGACTTAATTTCTCAGAATTAGGGAATTCGGACGTTATAACTCACAATTGTGAGTTTATATCATGCAATTCTATCATGATAACTCACAAGTAAGAGTTTATATCACAGACTTCTGACTTAATTTCTCAGAATTACGCAATTCAGACCTCATAACTCACAACTGTGAGTTTATATCAAGCAATTCTATCATGATAACTCACAATTACGAGTTTATATCATGCAATTCTATCATAACTCACAAGTATGGGTTTATATCACAAAATTCTGACTTAATTTCTCAGAATTAGGCAATTCAGACTTTATAACTCACAATTGTAAGTTTATATCATGCAATTCTATCATGATAACTCACAAGTACATGTTTATATCACACATTTCTGACTTAATTTCTCAGAATTAGGGAATTCGGGCTTCATAACTCACAATTACGAGATTATATCAAGCAATTCTAATATGATAAGTCACAAGTATGTGTTTATATCACACAATTCTGACTTAATTTCTCAGAATTAGGGAATTCGGATGTTATAACTCACAATTGTGAGTTTATATAATGCGGTTCTATCATGATAACTCACAAGTAAGAGTTTATATCACACATTTCTGACTTAATTTCTGAGAATTAGGGAATTCGGGCTTCATAACTCACAATTTCCAGTTTATATCATGCAATTCTATCATGATAACTCACAAGTAAGAGTTTGTATCACACATTTCTGACTTAATTTATCAGAATTAGGGAAATCGGACTTTATAACTCACAATTACGAGATTATATCAAGCAATTCTAATATGATAAGTCACAAGTATGTGTTTATATCACACAATTCTGACTTAATTTCTCAGAATTAGGGAATTTGGATGTTTTAACTCACAATTGTGAGTTTATATCATGCAGTTGTATCATGATAATTCACAAGTACGAGTTTATATCACAGATTTCTGAATAAATTTCTCAGAATTAGTGAATTCAGACTTTATAACTCACAATTGCGAGTTTATATCATGCAATTCTATCATGATAACTCAAAATTACGAGTTTATATCATGCAATTCTAACATGATAACTCACAAGTACGAGTTTATATCATGCAATTCTATCATTATAACTCACAAGTGCTAATTTATATCACAAAATTCTGTCTTAATTTCTGAGAATTAGGCAATTCTGACTTTATAACACAATTGCGAGTTTATATAATGCAATTCTATCATGCTAACTTACAAGTACGACTTTATATCACACAATTCTGACATAATTTCTCAGAATTAGGGAAATCGGACATTATAACTCACAATTACGAGTTTATATCATGCAATTGTAACATGGTAACGTCTAGGTTACGAAGGTAACCCTCGTTCCCCGAAGGAGGGAACGGAGACGTTACATTGGGATCTCGCTTGAGAGACCGATCACCTCTGAGCCTTATTAAAAAGGCCAATTGAAAATTGGCGAGTGGACGTGCGCGCCGGCCACGCCCCCTTTACATACGGGTATATGAGATGGCTGCGCGCACCACTCAGTCAGGCTTTTGCTGAAGAGCCGGGAGAGCCCAGCGTCAGCGCGACGCCAGGGGCGTGGCAGGGGAATGTAACGTCTCCGTTCCCTCCTTCGGGGAACGAGGGTTACCTTCGTAACCTAGACGTTACCCCTTCAGTCGAATCACTTCGACGTTACATTGGGAACTTAGACCCATGGAAAAGGCCACGACCCTGACGCCGCGTTACGCACAACGCCACGTGCCGGCAGGTCTTCCCAGACGTGTCCGCAGGCGGTCATTGAACGTAACCTTCCCAACGCCCCGAGGCCCCTTTTTATAAGGGGGGCCTGCAGGGATGCCAGTTGTACTGAAGCATGGGTTGGGGGGGCGGAGCACATGGAATTTGTGCATGTGGAAATGAGAATAATTCAATATATCCATAAGGCTTCTTAGGGATACACGAGGGAAACAGCGGTCTCCTCTGCTGGAAAATATTGGAAAGTATAGCCACAACCTGCGGGGCGAAGGAGACCCAGGCAGGATCACAGCCAAGGACTACTCCGCATCTAGCCCTGACTGCGGGGCATGGAGGACCCAGGTTCGCCGGAGGGAACATTCTGGGAGATAGCGCACGGATCCACGTGGGAATGGCGCAGCAAGCCGACACCAGCCGTCCCCCCGCTCGCCTGAAGTCTTATGTTAAGACACGGGAGGATACGGCCTCTGCGCGGAGGTTGAAGAACCTAGCGAAGGTATTAGGTGTCGCCCAGCCCGCAGCTCTACAGATATCTGCTAGTGAGGCGCCATGAGCCAACGCATAGGATGAAGCAGCACTCTTAATGGAGTGGGCATGAACACCTAAGGCGCATGGCTCTCCCTGATATAGATAAGAGAGGGAGATGGCATCTACCACCCAATGAGCCACCTCAGTTTGGGGACAGCATTCCCTTTCTGCTGAACCCCAAAGCAGATAAGCTGCTAGGTGCGTCTGAAGTGCCGAGCGATTCATTTTCACATAGACACAACATCGCAAGGCTGGGTCTGCCTCCTCCAGGGCAGAGCTTGCAGGTTCACCACCTGACCGCGGAAAAGCGTGGTGGGGAACCTTGGGCACAATAGCCGGGCCGGGGTCTCAGGTAGTAACGTGAGAGTCGCCGGGCCCGAATTTCTTGACACACTTTGCTGGCAAGGAAAGCTTGTAGGTCTCCAACCCTCTTAATAGGAGCCAGGGCAGTCAGGAGCGCTGTCTTAATGACAGGACTCGACTGAGGCCCACTGAGCACCTCTGGGGAACCTTAGCTCGTTTAATGGGAGCCAGGGCAGTCAGGAGCGTTTTTCTCGCTCGACTGAGGCCCGAGGCTCCAAGGGAGGGCCCCGCGGCCTGAGAAGGCGACGGGGAAGCTTCCCTACAGAGAAAGTTTGTAGGTCTCCTACCCTCTTGATGGAAGCCAGGGCAATCAGGAGCGCTGTCTAAATGACAGGAACTCTAGCTCGACTGAGGCCAGAGGCTCAAATGGAGCGCCCCGCGGCCCTGAAGGGCGACGGGGGGGTCCCAAGAGGGTATGAGGCGCGGTCTGGCACCTCTGAGGGACCTCACGACCAGTGGGTGCTTACCTATTTTGCTTCATCTACTGCATGTGATATGCGGCTAAGCGGCGGCATATATTCCGAGAGTCGAGGGGACAGCCTGCGCTCCAACTCTCCTGCAGGAAAGGAAGCACTACTGCAATCGTGTATCTCTGTGCCTCTCAGCGAGAGGAATGCCAGCAGATAGACCTCATCTCAGTGCGTAAGCCAGCCTTTGTCAAGGGAGCTCAGTACCGAGTGATAGTCTGTATCACGGCCTGTGAAAGGCCGGAGAGATCTACGGTGTCAACCCGTGCCCTTACAGGGAGGGACTGCCGCGAGGGGATGGTTACTAAGACCTAAGTCCGGGTGGGCCGTCCTTGCAGCGCAACCTACAGACTTACTCCTCGTCCTCCCTGGACTCGCACAGAATCTGCGCAAGGAGGCTCACTGGGGAAGGGCGTACTTGGGCCCCGGAGGGCAGCTATGTGCCAGAGTTACTCTGGCAATGGGAGGAATCGGGAGGGCGAGCGGATGCGGCTGGGCCTGCCGATATAACTCCAACTAGCTGCGTCACGGGGTGGAGTCGCCCTTCTGCAGGTGGGTGGACTGCCGTGGGAACCGGCCGGCTGCACGGTTGAGTTTCCCTGCTTCAAATGAATGGCAAGTAGCAAAATCTGCCACGTCGGACTCCATGGGAGCAGATGGGAGGAGCTGTAAGCCTCTGTTGTACATGGCAACCCAACCCGTGGTAAGCCACGGGCTGACTTGTCGGCAATACTGCGGGAAAACGCCAGTCCGGAGAGAGCCGAGATGCCATGCCCATCATGGGACTCGATCGTGCTGCAGCGGTCTCACATGAAATGGCTTAGCGGCAAGCGGTTAGAGCTGTCAAGTGCCCCAGGAGCCTCTGATTTTGAGAGGACCGCTGTATAGTGCCTGATTAGCTCAGGGACTACAGCACTAACTGTGTGCTCTTGGTAGCAAGGCGGGCCGTCTTGTGGACCTAGTCGGGCTCCCGACCGAGGAAAAGGATTCCCTCGGTTGGCCTGAAGGACCAGATGGCGGGGGTGCCGAGGCACCAGGTCCCTGTATTCGCACAACGGAACTCACGAGTGGGCAGGTAAAGCACCAGTCGAAGAGACGGTTGAAGACGCGAATTCCTGTCTGCCGAAGAGGGGACAGGGGAGCTCCCATGGCCTAAGAAGGCAGGAAGGAGAGGGACTAGCCAAATGGAAGCACCTCGCGCTGAGCGCTCGATCCCCGGGGCAGACCGCCGAAGGGGTGTGCGCCGGGGAAGATCGAGACGCGACAGCGGGTGCCCTTCAGGCAGATGGCTGCAACCCAGCCCTGGAGACGGAAACATACTTGTATGTGCGTCGTCGTGAGCATGTGTGCCGACAGCCTAAGAAGGGATCGGAACGGAGCTCCATCCAGGGCGGATGTTAACCCACCACTCTAACTGGACACGTGAAGTCGGGACTCTTATCAAACCCCGACCTCGTCCCGGCTGGAGAGACAGGCTGGATCGCGTCCTTCGCTAGTAGGAACGCGACCTCCGCAGGCAGAACAGAGGCACGCCTGTTTCCGAATAAAGAATGTAAGGGGTACCTGTGAGTCTGGGCGGACGCCTGGAGCCGGGCCGTACCGTCCGTATCAACCAGTGTAGTGGTATCAAGGGAACGTTGACCGGCGTGACCGTGGTGGGGCAGCCTGGGGAAAGACAGGGAAGGAGACAAAACCCAGAGGATAAACGTCCTGGAGAAGTGTCTAACTGCACTAAGCAGTGCTTACCTACTTCCCTGGTTCCCGCGCTGGCGACATCCGGTCCCGAGTCTGGTTCCGAGGAGTGGAAGTGCTGCTCAGGAAGGAAACTCGGGGCCGGGGCCCCAGAGGTGAGAAAGCCGGGTCTTTCTGTGATTTCAAATGACCGGCTAAGTCCCACTTCCAGCGGGAGTGCCGACAGAGTAGCTCTCTCCACCTCCGGGGGTGCTCGCATCAGGGACGCTTCGAAGCTTCGAACCCTGAGAGGCGAGCGGCGTCCCTCTCCCACGGGCGGCTCGACATTGGCTGCGAGCCTGGATCGTGTGGCTCAGCAGGGGACGGAGCTGCGGGGGGACGCCCTCGGCGACGGGCAGGCGGAGGCGGGGGCCCAGGCGGCGGAATGGTAACTTCGCGGCGGGGCAGGATATGTTGGATGGCCTCCGTCTGCCTCTGGACCATTGGAGCGCCAGAGGAGACGCCCAGCCCGAACGACGGGGAGGCGTACTGCTCTGGCATCTCGACGGGGTATGCTGATGGGCGGAGGATCACAGGCTTCTGGGGGCCGGCGATACGTTCGACGCCGCTGAGCAAAAACCCTTCACGGTGTCGCCGAATAGGCCGCTCTGGGGAATGGGAGAGTCGAGAAAGCGAACTTTGTCGGCCTCTGCCATCCGGGCCAGAGTCAGCCATAGGTGGCGTTCCTGGACCATGCAGGTGGACATCACCTGACTAAGGGGACACGCCGCGACCTAGTGGCCCGAAGGGCGAAGTCAGTGGCGGCGCGGAGTTCTTCAAGTACCCCCTGGTCAGGACCACTCTCGTGCAGGCCTTTAAGTGCCTGCACCTGGCACTCTTGCAGTGTTGCTTCCATGGCATGCAGGGCGGGGCAGCGTGTCGGGGGGCGCAGAAAAGGCCCAGCCGATGAGGGCGGAAGAAAATTCACATGCCCTGGAAGGGAGACGCGGAGGGCCCCACCAGGCGGCCGCGCCCGCGGGCAAAGGTGCACCGCGACGGCGCGCCCGACCCGGGGGACCGCCACGTACCCCTTGGCTGCCCCTCCATCGAGAGTGGCGAGGGGAGAGGAGCTGGAGTGCGCTTCAAATGGATAGGGCGCCATCGATTTTGTCAGCTCCTCATGCATATCCGGTCAGAACGGGACCGGGGGGGAGCGCGGCGCTGCCGCCGGTGCCCCCCCCAGGAACCAGTCGTCCAGCCTAGAAGGATCGGCCGGAGGCCCCTGAGGAACCTCCAAACCGATCTCCCCCGGCTGCCCGGAGAAGCATAGCCGACAGTTCGACATCAACCTCCGGGGGGGCAGCGACCACGGGTGGGCGCTGCGCCGCGGGAAGAGATGTGTCACCGTCTGACTCTCCCTCTGATGCTGTGACAGACATCTCATCCTCTGCAAGAGCACCGAAGGAGACGCTCAGCCCGCCAGGCGGGGAAGCGTACTGCTGCGGAAACTCAACGGGACCACGCTGAGACAGAGAAGTCCGCAGGGCTTTTTGAGCCGGCGGAAGGTTCTCTATCATATCTTTTTTTTTTTTTTTAATGTCCCCCCCGGGCCCCACCGCGGTGGCCGAAGCGCATTGGCGTCTCAACGGCTGACCACGGGAGGGAGGCGGGGGGAGCCAGCTCGCGAACGAGCGGCGGGACTTCAGCGTGGCCATGGTCATGCTTTCACCGCATGAACCATTCGTGAGCGCCACGCCAGCGTGCTCAAGGCTAAACACGTGAGGCAGCGCTCATGTCCGTCTGCTGAGGAGAGGAAACTACCACACCCAGAAACGCACGGCCGAAAAGACATTCTGAAAAGAACGTCTGAAACGGCCGCTAGAAATTGCTCTTTTGTGATCCCGGTTTGCCCAGGGAGGCGCCGCGGGGCAATCGTGCACTCGCCGGGGCTGCTCGCTGGAATGCAAAGGCTTTATATGGCCGTGAAAACGGCCGCCCGCAGGATCGCGCTGGCGGCTGCCAAACAATGCTCTTTCTGTGAAACACTCTTTTAGTTTTGGCAGCGCAGCAGAAGGAGGGAGCATGAACTCAGAAGAACTCTTATCAGCTGTTTAGAGGCTCGACACATCGGCTCTGAAAGCAAAAGTCTGACTGAGTGGTGCGCGCAGCCATCTCATATACCCGTATGTACAGGGGCGTGGCCGGCGCGCACGTCCACTCGCCAATTTTCAATTGGCCTTTTTAATAAGGCTCAGAGGTGATCGGTCTCTCAAGCGAGATCCCAATGTAACGTCGAAGTAATTCGACTGAAGGGGTAACTCACAATTATGACTTTATATCACACAATTCTGACTTAATTTCTCAGAATTAGGGAATTCGGACGTTATAACTCACAATTGCCAGTTTATATCATGCAATTCTATCATGATAACTCACAAGTAAGAGTTTATATCACACATTTCTGACTTAATTTATCAGAATTAGGGAAATCGGACTTTATAACTCACAATTACGAGTTTATATCATGCAATTCTATCATGATAACTCACAATTACGAGTTTATATCATGCAATTCTATCATGATAACTCACAATTGCGAGTTTATATAATGTAATTCTATCATGCTAACTCACAAGTACGACTTTATATCACACAATTCTGACATAATTTCTCAGAATTAGGGAAATCGGACTTTATAACTCACAATTACGAGTTTATATCATGCAATTCTATCATGCTAACTCACAAGTACGACTTTATATCACACAATTCTGACAATTTCTCAGAATTAGGGAAATCGGACTTTATAACTCACAATTACGAGTTTATATCATGCAATTCTAACATGGTAACTCACAATTATGAGTTTATATCACACAATTCTGACTTAATTTCTCAGAATTAGGGAATTCGGACGTTATAACTCACAATTGTGAGTTTATATCATGCAATTCTATCATGATAACTCACAAGTAAGAGTTTATATCACAGACTTCTGAATTAATTTATCAGAATTAGTGAATTCAGACTTTATAACTCACAATTGTGAGTTTATATCATGCAATTCTATCATGATAACTCACAAGTAAGAGTTTATATCACACATTTCTGACTTAATTTCTCAGAATTAGGGAATTCGGATGTTATAACTCACAATTGCGAGTTTATATCATGCAATTCTATCATGATAACTCACAAGTGCTAGTTTATATCACAAAATTCTGACTTAATTTCTGAGAATTAGGCAATTCTGACTTTATAACACAATTGCGAGTTTATATAATGCAATTCTATCATGCTAACTCACAAGTACGACTTTATATCACACAATTCTGACATAATTTCTCAGAATTAGGGAAATCGGACTTTATAACTAACAATTGTGAGTTTATATCATGCGGTTCTATCATGATAACTCACAAGTAAGAGTTTATATCACACATTTCTGACTTAATTTCTCAGAATTAGAGAATTCGGACATTATAATTCACAATTGTGAGTTTATATCATGCGGTTCTATCATGATAACTCACAAGTAAGAGTTTATATCACACAATTCTGACTTAATTTCTCAGAATTACGGAATTCGGATGTTATAACTCACAATTGTGAGTTTATATCATGCAGTTCTATCATGATAACTCACAAGTACGAGTTTATATCACAGATTTCTGAATTAATTTCTCAGAATTAGTGAATTCAGACTTTATAACTCACAATTGCGAGTTTATATCATGCAATTCTATCATGATAACTCACAATTACGAGTTTATATCATGCAATTCTATCATGATAACTCACAAGTACGAGTTTATATCAAATATTTATGAATTAATTTCTCAGAATTAGTGAATTCAAACTTTATAACTCACAAGTGCGAGTTTATATCATGCAATTCTATCATGCTAACTCACAAGTACGACTTTATATCACACATTTCTGACATAATTTCTCATAATTAGGGAAATCGGACTTTATAACTCACAATTACGAGTTTATATCATGCAATTGTAACATGGTAACTCACAATTATGAGTTTATATCACACAATTCTGACTAAATTTCTCAGAATTAGGGAATTCGGACTTTATAACTCACAATTACAAGTTTATATCATGGAATTTTAACTTAATAACTCAAAACTGCAAGTTTATTTCTCACAATTCTGACTTAATTTCTCAGAATTAGGGAATTCGGACTTTATAACTAACAATGGCGAGTTTATATCATGCAATTCTATCATGATAACTCACAAGTACAAGTTTATATCATGCAATTCTATCATGATAACTCACAAGTACGAGTTTATATCACATATTTATGAATTAATTTCTCAGATTTAGTGAATTCCGACTTTATAACTAACAAGTGCGAGTTTATATCATGCAATTCTATCATGATAACTCACAAGTACAAGTTTATATCACAAAATTCTGACTTAATTTCTCAGAATTAGGCAATTCAGACTTTATAACACAATTGCGAGTTCATATAATGCAATTCTATCATGCTAACTCACAAGTACGACTTTATATCACACAATTCTGACATAATTTCTCAGAATTAGGGAAATCGGACATTATAACTCACAATTACGAGTTTATATCATGCAATTGTAACATGGTAACTCACAATTATGAGTTTATATCACACAATTCTGACTTAATTTCTCAGAATTAGGGAATTCGGACGTTATAACTCACAATTGTGAGTTTATATCATGCAGTTCTATCATGATAACTCACAAGTAAGAGTTTATATCACACATTTCTGACTTAATTTATCAGAATTAGGGAAATCGGACTTTATAACTCACAATTACGAGATTATATCAAGCAATTCTAATATGATAAGTCACAAGTATGTGTTTATATCACACAATTCTGACTTAATTTCTCAGAATTAGGGAATTTGGATGTTTTAACTCACAATTGTGAGTTTATATCATGCAGTTGTATCATGATGATTCACAAGTACGAGTTTATATCACAGATTTCTGAAATAATTTCTCAGAATTAGTGAATTCAGACTTTATAACTCACAATTGCGAGTTTATATCATGCAATTCTATCATGATAACTCAAAATTACGAGTTTATATCATGCAATTCTAACATGATAACTCACAAGTACGAGTTTATATCATGCAATTCTATCATTATAACTCACAAGTGCTAATTTATATCACAAAATTTTGTCTTAATTTCTGAGAATTAGGCAATTCTGACTTTATAACACAATTGCGAGTTTATATAATGCAATTCTATCATGCTAACTCACAAGTACGACTTTATATCACACATTTCTGACATAATTTCTCAGAATTAGGGAAATCGGACTTTATAACTCACAATTACGAGTTTATATCATGCAATTGTAACATGGTAACTCACAATTATGAGTTTATATCACACAATTCTGACTAAATTTCTCAGAATTAGGGAATTCGGACTTTATAACTCACAATTACAAGTATATATCATGGAATTTTAACTTAATAACTCAAAACTGCAAGTTTATTTCTCACAATTCTGACTTAATTTCTCAGAATTAGGGAATTCGGACTTTATAACTAACAATGGCGAGTTTATATCATGCAATTCTATCATGATAACTCACAAGTACAAGTTTATATCATGCAATTCTATCATGATAACTCACAAGTACGAGTTTATATCACATATTTATGAATTAATTTCTCAGATTTAGTGAATTCCGACTTTATAACTAACAAGTTGCTAGTTTATATCATGCAATTCTATCATGATAACTCACAAGTACAAGTTTATATCACAGATTTCTGAATTAATTTCTCATACTTAGTGAATTCAGACTTTATAACTCACAATTGCGAGTTCATATCATGCAATTCTATCATGCTAACTCACAAGTACGACTTTATATCACACATTTCTGACATAATTTCTCAGAATTAGGGAAATCGGACTTTATAACTCACAATTACGAGTTTATATCATGCAATTCTAACATGGTAACTGTTACATTTCTGTCAGTTTATGTCTTAGTCATGTCATGTATTTGGTTTCTCCCATTGTCTTCCCCCGTTAATCTGTCTGCTTTGGTTTAGTCCTCGTTTGTGTAATCACCGTCACCTGTGTTTGAATTATTAGTCATCTGTGTCACCTGTGTTTGATTATTAGTCTGTCCTTATAAGTCTGTCTTTGATTTCAGTTCCCTGTCGGTCCTTTTGTCTGAATAGATGTGTGTGATGTTCCTGACTTGTTCCTGCCTTGTTCCAATCGAAGATTTATATAAAATTTATTGTATATTGTAATCCTTGTCGTCCGTCTCGTCAACTCCTGCACGCACCCGTAACATAAGGACCGACCTAAACAGTCACAGCGTTTTTCCCCTGCGTTTATTTTCCGTTTTTGTCTCAGTGTTTTTGTTTTTTTGGTTATGGATGATCCCAATGTCCTCATCATCCTTCTGGAGCAGGGGAACCGCTCTCTCGAGGACCACACCAGAGACTTCGTCCACCTCGTGCCTTACACGCACTACCCGGACAGCTGCCTGTGCACATTCTACCGAAATGGACTTAACAACACCATCAAGGCGCAGCTGTCCGGGGAGGGTCCTCGAGAGAGCATCGCTGATTACATCGAGTGGGTGTTGGTGTCCAGCAGAGCTTCCTTGACCATGGAGGATGACACCAGCCCCACTCATGACCCAGAGAGCAGCAAACCATCACCCCGACACGCAGAGTGGGAACCCGAGCGCACCGCGGATGCAGGACTAGAGCCGCGAGCGACAGAGCCAGAGTCCTCTCCGGCTGATCAGGTGCGTGAGTCGGAGTCTACATCTCTGACGGTGGATTGCGACGTGGAGCTAGGGAGGGAAATGGAGAGCCCTGCCCACTGCAACTCCGCTGGGGGTGAGCTGGATATCTCTGGGGACTTAATTGACTTTGTTTCTGAGACTGTGGATATTGACACGCCGGATTTAATAGACTTTTTCTCTGAGCCACTGACGCGCATTGACTTCCCTCCCACCCGCCCTCATCTGTCCAAATCTGCCTGGTCCCCGCTGGTTCCGCCCAGCCGCCCTGAGTCCCCGCTGGTTCCGCCCAGCCGCCCTGAGTCCCCGCTGGTTCCGCCCAGCCGTCTTAAGTTCCCCAAGTCAGCAGTCAGTCCCCTTGCTCACCCTCAGCCCACCATCTCTGCAGTGGGCTCGCCGCAGGGATGCCTGCTCACTTCGGTGGCAAGGCTGGAGGTTCCCTCAGCTCCGCCTCCAGCCTCCGAATCCAGACCTCCACCTCGGTCCTCCGACCCTGCGGCTCCACCACGGCTCTCAGCGCCCTCCTCTCCACCGTCGCCCGTCGGTCCACCAGCTCCACCGGGCTCCATCGTCTTTCCGGCTCCGCCCTGGTCAGTCGTCACCCCATCGGATCCTCAGGACTCTGCTCCTCCGGCTGCGCCTCGTCACGCCGTCCCACCGGCTCCTTGGGACTCCTCCTTCCTGCGGGCACAGCCTCCATCCTCTGTCGCTCCGGCTCCGCCGCGGATCTCCGGGACTCCGTCTCCGCCTCGGCCGCCAGAGCCCGTTCCGCCTTGGCCCTCCGGATCCGCGGTATCGCCCTGGATCTTCGGCTCTCCATCTCCGCCTCGGGTTCCTCTGCCAGCTGCTCTGCCTCTGTCGGTCGGCCCCACGGAGTCGGCGGTCCGTCCTCCACCATGGCTCCTCCCTCCGTCGGCTCCTCCGTGGGCCGTCATCCTGGCTGCGATCTGGGTCCTGTTCTCCTGCTTCAGGTCCCTCCTGTGTCTTCCCTGGCTCCTCCCTCCGTCGTCGCCCCCATGGACTGTCTTTTTTGCCCGTTGGACTTGTGTTCTGGTCCTCCTCCGGGGGTTGCGTCCTCCGCCGGAGCCCCCTCCCTTATTGACTCTATTTTCCTGGTTTTCCGCCCCTCTCGTTTTTTCGTTTTTTCTACGGCGCGAGGACGCGCCTTTCCGGAGGGGGGCGTAATGTTACATTTCTGTCAGTTTATGTCTTAGTCATGTCATGTATTTGGTTTCTCCCATTGTCTTCCCCCGTTAATCTGTCTGCTTTGGTTTAGTCCTCGTTTGTGTAATCACCGTCACCTGTGTTTGAATTATTAGTCATCTGTGTCACCTGTGTTTGATTATTAGTCTGTCCTTATAAGTCTGTCTTTGATTTCAGTTCCCTGTCGGTCCTTTTGTCTGAATAGATGTGTGTGATGTTCCTGACTTGTTCCTGCCTTGTTCCAATCGAAGATTTATATAAAATTTATTGTATATTGTAATCCTTGTCGTCCGTCTCGTCAACTCCTGCACGCACCCGTAACAGTAACTCACAATTATGAGTTTATATCACACAATTCTGACTAAATTTCTCAGAATTAGGGAATTCGGACTTTATAACTCACAATTACAAGTTTATATCATGGAATTTTAACTTAATAACTCAAAACTGCAAGTTTATTTCTCACAATTCTGACTTAATTTCTCAGAATTAGGGAATTCGGACTTTATAACTCACAAGTACAAGTTTATATCACACAATTCTGACTTAATTTCTCAGAATTAGGGAATTCTGACTTTATAACTCTAAATTACGAGATTATATTATGCAATTCTAACATGGTAACTCACAAGTAAGAGTTTATATCACATTTCTGACTTAATTTATCAGAATTTGGGAAATCGGACTTTATAACTCACAATTACGAGATTATATCATGCAATTCAAACATGATAAATCACAAGTATGGGTTTATATCACACAATTCTGACTTAATTTCTCAGAATTAGGCAATTCGGACTTTATAACGCACAATTGCAAGTTTATATCATGCAATTCTATCATGATAACTCACAAGTACGAGTTTATATCACACAATTCTGACTTAATTTCTCAGAATTAGGGAATTCGGACGTTATAACTCACAATTGTGAGTTTATATCATGCAGTTAACAAGTGCGAGTTTATATCATGCAATTCTATCATGATAACTCACAAGTACAAGTTTATATCACAGATTTCTGAATTAATTTCTCAGAATTAGTGAATTCAGACTTTATAACTCACAATTGCGAGTTTATATCATGCAATTCTATCATGATAACTCACAATTACGAGTTTATATCATGCAATTCTATCATGATAACTCACAATTGCGAGTTTATATAATGTAATTCTATCATGCTAACTCACAAGTACGACTTTATATCACACAATTCTGACATAATTTCTCAGAATTAGGGAAATCGGACTTTATAACTCACAATTATGAGTTTATATCACACAATTCTGACTTAATTTCTCAGAATTAGGGAATTCGGACGTTATAACTCACAATTGTGAGTTTATATCATGCAATTCTCTCATGATAACTCACAAGTAAGAGTTTATATCACAGACTTCTGAATTAATTTATCAGAATTAGTGAATTCAGACTTTATAACTCACAATTGTGAGTTTATATCATGCAGTTCAATCATGATAACTCACAAGTACGAGTTTATATCACAGATTTCTAAATTAATTTCTCAGAATTAGTGAATTCAGACTTTATAACTCACAATTGCGAGTTTATATCATGCAATTCTATCATGATAACTTACAAGTGCTAGTTTATATCACAAAATTCTGACTTAATTTCTGAGAATTAGGCAATTCTGACTTTATAACACAATTGCGAGTTTATATAATGCAATTCTATCATGCTAACTCACAAGTACGACTTTATATCACACAATTCTGACATAATTTCTCAGAATTAGGGAAATCGGACTTTATAACTAACAATTGTGAGTTTATATCATGCGGTTCTATCATGATAACTCACAAGTAAGAGTTTATATCACACATTTCTGACTTAATTTCTCAGAATTAGTGAATTCGGACATTATAATTCACAATTGTGAGTTTATATCATGCAGTTCTATCATGATAACTCACAAGTAAGAGTTTATATCACACATTTCTGACTTAATTTATCAGAATTAGGGAAATCGGACTTTATAACTCACAATTACGAGATTATATCATGCAATTCTAATATGATAAGTCACAAGTATGTGTTTATATCACACAATTCTGACTTAATTTCTCAGAATTACGGAATTCGGATGTTATAACTCACAATTGTGAGTTTATATCATGCAGTTCTATCATGATAACTGACAAGTACGAGTTTATATCACGGATTTCTGAATTAATTTATCAGAATTAGTGAATTCAGACTTTATAACTCACAATTGTGAGTTTATATCATGCAATTCTATCATGATAACTCACAAGTAAGAGTTTATATCACACATTTCTGACTTAATTTCTCAGAATTAGGCAATTCAGACCTTATAACTCACAACTGCGAGTTTATATCAAGCAATTCTATCATGATAACTCACAATTACGAGTTTATTTCATGCAATTCTATCATAACTCACAAGTATGGGTTTATATCACAAAATTCTGACTTAATTTTTCAGAATTAGGCAATTCAGACTTTATAACTCACAATTGTAAGTTTACATCATGCAATTCTATCATGATAACTCACAAGTACAAGTTTATATCACACATTTCTGACTTAATTTCTCAGAATTAGGGAATTTGGGCTTCATAACTCAATTTCCAGTTTATATCATGCAATTCTATCATGATAACTCACAAGTAAGAGTTTATATCACACATTTCTGACTTAATTTATCAGAATTAGGGAAATCGGACTTTATAACTCACAATTACGAGATTATATCAAGCAATTCTAATATGATAAGTCACAAGTATGTGTTTATATCACACAATTCTGACTTAATTTCTCAGAATTAGGGAATTTGGATGTTTTAACTCACAATTGTGAGTTTATATCATGCAGTTGTATCATGATGATTCACAAGTACGAGTTTATATCACAGATTTCTGAAATAATTTCTCAGAATTAGTGAATTCAGACTTTATAACTCACAATTGCGAGTTTATATCATGCAATTCTATCATGATAACTCAAAATTACGAGTTTATATCATGCAATTCTAACATGATAACTCACAAGTACGAGTTTATATCATGCAATTCTATCATTATAACTCACAAGTGCTAATTTATATCACAAAATTTTGTCTTAATTTCTGAGAATTAGGCAATTCTGACTTTATAACACAATTGCGAGTTTATATCATGCAATTGTAACATGGTAACTCACAATTATGAGTTTATATCACACAATTCTGACTTAATTTCTCAGAATTAGGGAATTCGGACGTTATAACTCACAATTGTGAGTTTATATTGTGGCGTCGCCAGTGTTCTCCGTATTGCCTTTTTGTTTGTTTTTTATTTTTTTTCCCCTTCACTCCGCCTACAAAACACATGACAAATTAAGCTAGGACCAATTAGGAGAACGTGTGTGTCTATATATAGTGCACGGTTTTGAGACAAAAAAGGAGGTCGAACCGGAACTGTTGCGTCACGTTCCTTCGGGAAGCAGCCTTGCGGGTGGATTTGGCGGATTGTGGATTTCTGGGAAAGTTGGAAGAGGTGTGCTACCAGTTTAGCCTGTTGGCAAAGGACATTTTACTAGTGGATGTCTCGTTGGCCATTTGGGATTTCACAGGAGGTTTTCGTCATACTTCAAAAAGCGGCGTTTTGGAGCCAGGAAAAGGAGCCGAAACAAGCCGACGCCACACGTGTTCCCAAGCCCTTCACGTCTAGCCATCCGTGCTGCCAGCTTGGTCAGTGTTCGCTCTTAATCATCGTCACACATATTATACATTGCACTCATTGCTCACTCATATTTAGAAACTTATTATTCATTTAGTTTTTTTTGTTATTCTGTTTTGATTTGTTTCATTATTTCTCTACCTTTGTAGTGAAATTATGTTTTTTGTTCATATGATGCGAATGTCACCCTGCCTGCCCCATTAAAAGCCAAGAAAATAGTATTTACTTTCTCAGTTGTATTGTTTTTGTGATTAAGTTAGTATTATTTTATTTATTTATTTTTTTTTTTGTATGTAACGGATGGTAATGTGTAGCGTGCTATCCGGGATAACGATAATGAATATGTGACAAATTTATTTGTCTGGCGCCCGAACATCAATAACTAATTTTTTTTTTCCTTTCTTGTGAGGTTTGTTGGTATGTCAAGTAAAGTTTGAGTGCTGAAGTCATTACCAGAGATTAGTGGTCTAGCGGTCCGGACACAGTGTCATCACACGGGCGACCCGGGTTCGCTTCCCGCATCTGACGAACTTTGTTTTTGTTTTTTGTTTTATAAATGAATTACTTTTTTGGGCAACCACCGTTACAATATCATGCAGTTCTATCATGATAACTCACAAGTAAGAGTTTATATCACACATTTCTGACTTAATTTCTGAGAATTAGGGAGTTTGGGCTTCATAACTCACAATTGCCAGTTTATATCATGCAATTCTATCATGATAACTCACAAGTAAGAGTTTATATCACACATTTCTGACTTAATTTATCAGAATTAGGGAAATCGGACTTTATAACTCACAATTACGAGATTATATCATGCAATTCTATCATGATAACTCAAAATTAGGAGTTTATATCATGCAATTCTATCATGATAACTCACAAGTACGAGTTTATATCACATATTTATGAATTAATTTCTCAGAATTAGTGAATTCAAACTTTATAACTCACAAGTGCGAGTTTATATCATGCAATTCTATCATGCTAACTCACAAGTACGACTTTATATCACACATTTCTGACATAATTTCTCAGAATTAGGGAAATCGGACTTTATAACTCACAATTACGAGTTTATATCATGCAATTGTAACATGGTAACTCACAATTATGAGTTTATATCACACAATTCTGACTAAATTTATCAGAATTAGGGAATTCGGACTTTATAACTCACAATTACGAGTTTATATCATGCAATTGTAACATGATAACTCACAAGTAAGAGTTTATATCACACATTTCTGACTTAATTTATCAGAATTAGGGAAATCGGACTTCATAACTCACAATTACGAGATTATATCATGCAATTGAAACATGATAAGTCACAAGTATGGGTTTATATCACACAATTCTGACTTAATTTCTCATAATTAGGCAATTCGGACTTTATAACACACAATTGCAAGTTTATATCATGCAATTCTATCATGATAACTCACAAGTACGAGTTTATATCACACAATTCTGAATTAATTTCTCAGAATGAGGGAATTCGGACGTTATAACTCGCAATTGTGAGTTTATATCATGTAGTTCTATCATGATAACTGACAAGTACGAGTTTATATCACAGATTTCTGAATTAATTTCTCAGAATTAGTGAATTCAGACTTTATAACTCACAATTGCGAGTTTATATCATGCAATTCTATCATGATAACTCACAATTACGAGTTTATATCATGCAATTCTATCATGATATCTCACAACTACGAGTTTATATCATGCAATTCTATCACGATAACTCACAAGTACGAGTTTATATCACATATTTATTAATTAATTTCTCAGAATTAGTGAATTCCGACTTTATAACTAACAAGTGCGAGTTCATATCATGCAATTCTATCATGATAACTCACAAGTACAGGTTTATATCACAGATTTCTGAATTAATTTCTCAGAATTAGTGAATTCAGACTTTATAACTCACAATTGCGAGTTTATATCATGCAATTCTATCATGATAACTCACAATAACGAGTTTATATCATGCAATTCTATCATGCTAACTCACAAGTACGACTTTATATCACACATTTCTGACATAATTTCTCAGAATTAGGGAAATCGGACTTTATAACTCACAATTACGAGTTTATATCATGCAATTCTATCATGATAACTCACAAGTAAGAGCTTATATCACACATTTCTGATTTAATTTCTCAGAATTAGGGAATTCGGATGTTATAACTCACAATTGTGAGTTTATATCATACATTTCTGACTTAATTTCTCAGAATTAGGGAATTCGGATGTTATAACTCACAATTGTGAGTTTATATCATGCAGTTCAATCATGATAACTCACAAGTACGAGTTTATATCACAGATTTCTGAATTAATTTCTCAGAATTAGTGAATTCAGACTTTATAACTCACAATTGCGAGTTTATATCATGCAATTCTATCATGATAACTCACAAGTGCTAGTTCATATCACAAAATTCTGACTTAATTTCTGAGAATTAGGCAATTCTGACTTTATAACACAATTGCGAGTTTATATAATGCAATTCTATCATGCTAACTCACAAGTACGACTTTATATCACACAATTCTGACATAATTTCTCAGAATTAGGGAAATCGGACTTTATAACTAACAATTGTGAGTTTATATCATGCGGTTCTATCATGATAACTCACAAGTAAGAGTTTATATCACACATTTCTGACTTAATTTCTCAGAATTAGTGAATTCGGACATTATAATTCACAATTGTGAGTTTATATCATGCGGTTCTATCATGATAACTCACAAGTAAGAGTTTATATCACACATTTCTGACTTAATTTATCAGAATTAGGGAAATCGGACTTTATAACTCACAATTACGAGATTATATCATGCAATTCTAATATGATAAGTCACAAGTATGTGTTTATATCACACAATTCTGACTTAATTTCTCAGAATTACGGAATTCGGATGTTATAACTCACAATTGTGAGTTTATATCATGCAATTCTATCATGATAACTCACAAGTAAGAGTTTATATCACACATTTCTGACTTAATTTCTCAGAATTAGGCAATTCAGACCTTATAACTCACAACTGCGAGTTTATATCAAGCAATTCTATCATGATAACTCACAATTACGAGTTTATTTCATGCAATTCTATCATAACTCACAAGTATGGGTTTATATCACAAAATTCTGACTTAATTTCTCAGAATTAGGCAATTCAGACTTTATAACTCACAATTGTAAGTTTATATCATGCAATTCTATCATGATAACTCACAAGTACAAGTTTATATCACACATTTCTGACTTAATTTCTCAGAATTAGGGAATTCGGGCTTCATAACTCAATTTCCAGTTTATATCATGCAATTCTATCATGATAACTCACAAGTAAGAGTTTATATCACACATTTCTGACTTAATTTATCAGAATTAGGGAAATCGGACTTTATAACTCACAATTACGAGATTATATCAAGCAATTCTAATATGATAAGTCAGAAGTATGTGTTTATATCACACAATTCTGACTTAATTTCTCAGAATTAGGGAATTTGGATGTTTTAACTCACAATTGTGAGTTTATATCATGCAGTTGTATCATGATGATTCACAAGTACGAGTTTATATCACAGATTTCTGAAATAATTTCTCAGAATTAGTGAATTCAGACTTTATAACTCACAATTGCGAGTTTATATCATGCAATTCTATCATGATAACTCAAAATTACGAGTTTATATCATGCAATTCTAACATGATAACTCACAAGTACGAGTTTATGTCATGCAATTCTATCATTATAACTCACAAGTGCTAATTTATATCACAAAATTTTGTCTTAATTTCTGAGAATTAGGGAATTCGGACGTTATAACTCACAATTGTGAGTTTATATCATGCAGTTCTATCATGATAACTCACAAGTAAGAGTTTATATCACACATTTCTGACTTAATTTCTGAGAATTAGGGAGTTTGGGCTTCATAACTCACAATTGCCAGTTTATATCATGCAATTCTATCATGATAACTCACAAGTAAGAGTTTATATCACACATTTCTGAATTAATTTATCAGAATTAGGGAAATCGGACTTTATAACTCACAATTACGAGATTATATCATGCAATTCTATCATGATAACTCAAAATTAGGAGTTTATATCATGCAATTCTATCATGATAACTCACAAGTACGAGTTTATATCACATATTTATGAATTAATTTCTCAGAATTAGTGAATTCAAACTTTATAACTCACAATTACGAGTTTATATCATGCAATTGTAACATGGTAACTCACAATTATGAGTTTATATCACACAATTCTGACTAAATTTATCAGAATTAGGGAATTCGGACTTTATAACTCACAATTACAAGTTTATATCATGGAATTTTAACTTAATAACTCAAAACTGCAAGTTTATTTCTCACAATTCTGACTTAATTTCTCAGAATTAGGGAATTCGGACTTTATAACTAACAATGGCGAGTTTATTTCATGCAATTCTATCATGATAACTCACAAGTACAAGTTTATATCACACAATTCTGACTTAATTTCTCAGAATTAGGGAATTCTGACTTTATAACTCTAAATTACGAGATTATATTATGCAATTCTAATATGGTAACTCACAAGTAAGAGTTTATATCACACATTTCTGACTTAATTTATCAGAATTAGGGAAATCGGACTTCATAACTCACAATTACGAGATTATATCATGCAATTGAAACATGATAAGTCACAAGTATGGGTTTATATCACACAATTCTGACTTAATTTCTCATAATTAGGCAATTCGGACTTTATAACGCACAATTGCAAGTTTATATCATGCAATTCTATCATGATAACTCACAAGTACGAGTTTATATCACACAATTCTGAATTAATTTCTCAGAATGAGGGAATTCGGACGTTATAACTCGCAATTGTGAGTTTATATCATGTAGTTCTATCATGATAACTGACAAGTACAAGTTTATATCACAGATTTCTGAATTAATTTCTCAGAATTAGTGAATTCAGACTTTATAACTCACAATTGCGAGTTTATATCATGCAATTCTATCATGATAACTCACAATTACGAGTTTATATCATGCAATTCTATCATGATATCTCACAATTACGAGTTTATATCATGCAATTCTATCACGATAACTCACAAGTACGAGTTTATATCACATATTTATTAATTAATTTCTCAGAATTAGTGAATTCCGACTTTATAACTAACAAGTGCGAGTTCATATCATGCAATTCTATCATGATAACTCACAAGTACAGGTTTATATCACAGATTTCTGAATTAATTTCTCAGAATTAGTGAATTCAGACTTTATAACTCACAATTGCGAGTTTATATCATGCAATTCTATCATGATAACTCACAATAACGAGTTTATATCATGCAATTCTATCATGCTAACTCACAAGTACGACTTTATATCACACATTTCTGACATAATTTCTCAGAATTAGGGAAATCGGACTTTATAACTCACAATTACGAGTTTATATCATGCAATTCTATCATGATAACTCACAAGTAAGAGTTTATATCACACATTTCTGACTTAATTTCTCAGAATTAGGGAATTCGGATGTTATAACTCACAATTGTGAGGTTATATCATACATTTCTGACTTAATTTCTCAGAATTAGGGAATTCGGATGTTATAACTCACAATTGTGAGTTTATATCATGCAGTTCAATCATGATAACTCACAAGTACGAGTTTATATCACAGATTTCTGAATTCATTTCTCAGAATTAGTGAATTCAGACTTTATAACTCACAATTGCGAGTTTATATCATGCAATTCTATCATGATAACTCACAAGTGCTAGTTCATATCACAAAATTCTGACTTAATTTCTGAGAATTAGGCAATTCTGACTTTATAACACAATTGCGAGTTTATATAATGCAATTCTATCAAGCTAACTCACAAGTACGACTTTATATCACACAATTCTGACATAATTTCTCAGAATTAGGGAAATCGGACTTTATAACTAACAATTGTGAGTTTATATCATGCGGTTCTATCATGATAACTCACAAGTAAGAGTTTATATCACACATTTCTGACTTAATTTCTCAGAATTAGTGAATTCGGACATTATAATTCACAATTGTGAGTTTATATCATGCGGTTCTATCATGATAACTCACAAGTAAGTGTTTATATCACACATTTCTGACTTAATTTATCAGAATTAGGGAAATCGGACTTTATAACTCACAATTACGAGATTATATCATGCAATTCTAATATGATAATTCACAAGTATGTGTTTATATCACACAATTCTGACTTAATTTCTCAGAATTACGGAATTCGGATGTTATAACTCACAATTGTGAGTTTATATCATGCAGTTCTATCATGATAACTGACAAGTACGAGTTTATATCACGGATTTCTGAATTAATTTATCAGAATTAGTGAATTCAGACTTTATAACTCACAATTGTGAGTTTATATCATGCAATTCTATCATGATAACTCACAAGTAAGAGTTTATATCACACATTTCTGACTTAATTTCTCAGAATTAGGCAATTCAGACCTTATAACTCACAACTGCGAGTTTATATCAAGCAATTCTATCATGATAACTCACAATTACGAGTTTATTTCATGCAATTCTATCATAACTCACAAGTATGGGTTTATATCACAAAATTCTGACTTAATTTCTCAGAATTAGGCAATTCAGACTTTATAACTCACAATTGTAAGTTTATATCATGCAATTCTATCATGATAACTCACAAGTACAAGTTTATATCACACATTTCTGACTTAATTTCTCAGAATTAGGGAATTCGGGCTTCATAACTCAATTTCCAGTTTATATCATGCAATTCTATCATGATAACTCACAAGTAAGAGTTTATATCACACATTTCTGACTTAATTTATCAGAATTAGGGAAATCGGACTTTATAACTCACTATTACGAGATTATATCAAGCAATTCTAATATGATAAGTCACAAGTATGTGTTTATATCACACAATTCTGACTTAATTTCTCAGAATTAGGGAATTTGGATGTTTTAACTCACAATTGTGAGTTTATATCATGCAGTTGTATCATGATAATTCACAAGTACGAGTTTATATCATAGATTTCTGAAATAATTTCTCAGAATTAGTGAATTCAGACTTTATAACTCACAATTGCGAGTTTATATCATGCAATTCTATCATGATAACTCACAATAACGAGTTTATATCATGCAATTCTATCATGCTAACTCACAAGTACGAGTTTATATCATGCAATTCTATCATTATAACTCACAAGTGCTAATTTATATCACAAAATTTTGTCTTAATTTCTGAGAATTAGGCAATTCTGACTTTATAACACAATTGCGAGTTTATATAATGCAATTCTATCATGCTAACTCACAAGTACGACTTTATATCACACAATTCTGACATAATTTCTCAGAATTAGGGAAATCGGACATTATAACTCACAATTACGAGTTTATATCATGCAGTTCTATCATGATAACTCACAAGTAAGAGTTTATATCACACATTTCTGACTTAATTTCTGAGAATTAGGGAGTTTGGGCTTCATAACTCACAATTGCCAGTTTATATCATGCAATTCTATCATGATAACTCACAAGTAAGAGTTTATATCACACATTTCTGACTTAATTTATCAGAATTAGGGAAATCGGACTTTATAACTCACAATTACGAGATTATATCAAGCAATTCTAATATGATAAGTGTGACGATGTCATAAGTCATCGTCAGTCAGCTTTAACCTTTAGTATATTCCCTGTATTTTGTTGGTTTATTTTTTTGTTTGGGTTATACTATTAGTATGAATGTTTGTTTTCTGTTATTGTTTTAATATAATTTTGAAGTTACTTTTCTTGTCTAAGGTGCACATTAGGTCAAGAAAAAGGAGACACCAAGAGGTTTCTTTCTTATATTTCTTATTTTATTTAGAGTTTGTCAACTTCATTTACTTACCTTTGTCTCTGGGTTCATGACTGCAGCATGGTTTCCGGGGGTGGGGGTTTAAGAGGAAGTGCCGCCTTCCTGCTTCCCATTTTATACCAACATATGGAATTCTGGGTAGTGTAGGCATAGTCCACTACATAGTCTGAGCAGGGGGGTCAGTGTTTATTGTGTTTATTCGGAGTGTACGTAAAAATGTATTGTATTGTCTATATTTTGTATTTAATTTGATAATGTTGATGTCAAGTTATTTTGAATGTTATATTTACTTAAGTTTATTTAATGTTTAGGTGTGTGTATGAATTCTTTTTGTTGGTTTCCCTGTGTTTAAGATGGTTTGACCCTTGGGTGTAAAAGGGCTTACTTAGCCTTTCTAGAGTTAGTTGTGGTTGAGGCCTCCATAAGGAAGGTCAACTCTAATGTTTTAATGTCACTTTTGAGTTAATAAACTCTACTGAGATCGCAAGCAAGTGTCTCCCTGCCTTTCTTCTGGCCATGTCCTCACAATATGGTGGCAGCGGTGGGATATTCCAGAAAAGGAGCATTGCTGTGCTGAATCTTCAGGTGTGATGGCACCAAAGCGGGCACGTAATGAGAAACCAACCCAGATGGACCTGGGAGATGATGGAGAAGAACTGCAAGGAGCTGGTGGAGGGTCTGTTGAGCTGATTCCCCCTGAGAGTTCTTCTAAGGATATTGCAGATCTTAAGGATTTGTTCCAGAAGTTCCTGTTGGATCAAAAAGTGAGACAAGATCGTCAAGAGCAAGAAAATGCACGACAAGAAACCAGATGGAGGTCTTTGCAGCACCAGTTTCGACTACTGCAGGGAGAAGTGAGTCAGCATACCTCACAGGGAAATTTGCCAGCAGCGGGAAGTGAGGATCTAGGCCTTTCTTCCAGAATTTCTGATGGAGGCCAACATCCGTTTGCTAGGGGTTCGATAAAGGAGCCAAAGATGCAACAGCTCAGTGAGATGGATGACATTGAGCATTATCTGACTACCTTTGAGCGAATCGCCACAGTGTGTAAATGGCCTTCAGAAGATTGGGCCATTCGGTTAGTTCCCCTTCTCACTGGTAAGGCCCGTGCTGCTTACGTGGCTATGGATGTGGAGGAAATGACTGACTATGTACAAGTGAAAGAGGCCATACTGAAGAAATATTCCATCAATTCTGAGACCTATCGGCAGCGGTTTCGTACTATGGAGGTGTTGATGGAAGAAACTCCAAAGGAATTGTATGTTCGGTTGAAGGATCTGTTCTATAAATGGCTGAAACCTGCAGAAAAGACAGTCTATGAGGTTGCAGAGACACTCATTTTGGAGCAGTTTTTGAGAATGTTGTGTCCGGAACTTCAAACTTGGATTAAAGAACATGATCCCTCTTCGGCTGAGGAAGCTGCCAAGCTGGCTGATGTCTTTGTAGCTGCTAGGCGTAGGAATGAGCCTTGGAGTTATGCTCAGTGGAAGAACGTAAAGGACAAGTCATCTTCTCGCAAAACATCCTCACTGCTAGAAGGCGGTAAGAGTATGGGTGAGAGACTGGGGAAACAAATAGAAACGTTAAGCGTAACTACAGGTGGGACTATTAAGTGTTATAGTTGTGGCCAGATAGGCCATAAGAAACCTGTGTGTCCGAACCTGAATAAAAAGCTTACTAATGTCTGTTATGTTCCCAGAATGATGATACCTGAACCTAGCATTGCTCCATTGCCCTGTGAAGTCACAATTCCTGTAAAAGTCAATGGCAAAAATGTTATTGCATTGGTAGATACAGGATGCACTCAAACTTTGGTGGAAGCTGGCCTTGTATCTGAATGTTCTATAGAAAATGATTGTTCTGTCGTGGTAAAATGCATCCATGGTGAAGAACGGTCTTATCCGACCACAGAAGTGTATTTGGGGGTTAATGAGCAATCCTATCTTATGAAAGTGGGGCTAGCTTCAAAATTGCCATACCCTGTGATCATTGGTCATGACTGTCCTGTATTAATGGATTTATTGTATCCAGGCAGTACTTGCAATGTGGTGTTAACCCGTGCAACATCTAGACAGAGACAGGAGGTAAATGAGATAAACCCCTTAAAATGTCTTCCTTTTTATGATTGTGAGATTCCAACCCATTCCATGAAGCCTGTAAAATCTAAAACAGAGAAGAGGGTAGACAAGTTCCAGGGAACAGTGGTACAAGTCACAAATGGGGAGGGTCTAGAAAAATTCAATTTGGAGTGGCAGATCCCCACTGACATGTCAGAATTGCAGAAAACTGATTCTGAAATTGGTCCCATCTATTCTAGAATGGTTGAATATGAAAAGCAATGTCAAGAGATGTCTTTTAAGGGTTCTTCTTTTTGTTTGGAGAATGATCTTTTGTATCGTAAGACCCGAAACGCACCACAAATGGTTCTCCCCTTAAAAGTACGCACAATGGTCATGAAAATGGGGCATTCTATCCCTTGGGCGGGCCATTTGGGTCGCCGTAAAATGTATCATAGAATCAGCAAGCATTTTTTCTGGCCAGGCATGACTAAAGATATAGCTGAATTCTGCAAGAGGTGTCCAGAATGCCAAAGCACTGCCCCTCAGGGTCCCCCAAAGGCTCCTTTGATGCCTTTGCCAGTAATAGAGGTGCCTTTTCAACGGCTGGGCATGGACATTGTAGGCCCTGTAGAGAAAAGCAAAGCAGGTAATAAATATATGTTGGTAATTTGTGACTATGCAAGCCGATATCCTGAGGTTTTCCCTTTGAGAAACATTAAGGCAAAAACTGTAGCTTTTTGTTTGGTGCAGTTTTTCTCTAGGGTGGGTTTACCCCAGGAAATCTTGACTGATAGAGGAACAAATTTCACCTCTAATTTATTGAAGCAGGTTTATCAATTGTTGAATATAAGAGGTTTGAAGACCACCTCCTTCCATCCAGAAACCGATGGCCTTGTGGAACGGTTTAATCAAACTCTTGTACGAATGCTACGTAAATTTGTGAGTGATACAGGGTCTGATTGGGACCAGTGGTTACCTTACATCCTGTTTGCATACAGAGAAGTTCCACAGGCCTCCACAGGGTTTTCTCCTTTCCAGCTGATATATGGGCATGAGGTGCGGGGTCCCTTGTCTTTGTTGAAAGAGTCCTGGGAGCAAAGTTCCCACATGGTGAGTTCAGATAGTGTTATTGATTATGTGTTGCAAATGCGAGAGAAATTGGAGAAGATGACTAAATTAGCGGCAGAACACTTACAGGAATCACAGAAAAGGCAGAAATGCTGGTATGATAGAAAGACAAAGCCACGTTCTTTTGGAATAGGGCAACAGGTTTTAGTCATGCTTCCAACAAAAGAGAACAAGTTGCTGGGTAAATGGCAGGGACCATTCAAGGTCACAAAGAAGTTGGGTCCTACCACTTATCAAATTGCTACTCCAAGGGAGTCACGTTCTCATAGAATCTTGCATATTAATCTCTTAAAGGAATGGTTTCCAGAGAAAGAGTCTGCAAGTGTGAATTTGATTCGGGTGGTAGATGATGAAGAGGAGATAGAAGAACAGTATTTAGCTGTTAGTCAGGATGTCTCCTCAGTTAATCTTGACCACTTATCAGGGGAATGGAAAAAGCAAATTGAAGAGTTATGTGATCCAGAGCTGTTTAAGAGTTCTCCTGGTTGTACCACACTGGTTCAGCATCAAATTGTGTTGAAACCTAATGCTCAAGTGAAACGAATGAGTTACCGCATTCCTGAAAGGATGGTGTCAACATTCACTGAGGAAGTTAAGGTAATGCAGGAGATGGGCATTGTGGAGCCTTCCCAAAGTGAATGGTGTAACCCAGTCGTTTTAGTTCCAAAAAAGGATGGGAGTTTGCGTTTTTGTATTGATTTCCGTTACTTAAACTCTGTATCCAAATTTGACTCTTTTCCTATGCCCTGAATCGAGGAGCTAGTTGAGAAGTTGGGGAAGGCCAAATTTATCAGCACGATAGATTTATGTAAGGGATATTGGCAGGTGCCATTGGCTCCTGAATCTCGAGAATTGACTGCTTTTCGTACCCCTACAAGTCTTATGCATTTTCGGGTCCTTCCTTTTGGGCTCCATGGAGCTCCCCCTACATTTCAAAGGCTAATGAATACTGTTCTTCAGGATTTAGGTGAGTTTACAGCAGCTTACCTTGATGATGTTGTAATATTTAGTGACAGCTGGAAGCTGCACCTTGAACATCTTGCAACAGTGTTTCAGCGAATTAAGGATGCTGGCTTGACTATCAATCCTGTTAAGTGTTCTCTAGCCAAGAGGGAGACAGAGTATTTAGGCTATGTATTAGGTAATGGCGTTATTAAACCCCAGGTCCAAAAGATACAGGCTATTCAGTCTTGTCCGTTTCCAAGTACCAAAAAGCAGATCCGATCCTTTTTAGGATTAGCTGGGTGGTACAGGAGGTTTATACCTCATTTTGCCACTAGATCGGCCTCGTTAACAGATCTGACCCGAAAGTCAAGTCCAAACCAAATTCAATGGACTGAACAGGCCAGGTTAGCTTTTCAGGATGTGAGGGATGCATTGGTGACTAATCCTGTCCTGTACAGCCCTGACTTTGAGAAAATGTTTGTGCTTCAGACAGATGCTTCTGAAGTAGGATTGGGAGCTGTTTTGAAACAAGAGCAGGGAAGTGAGTTACATCCTGTGGCTTATTTGAGTCGGAAACTTTATCCTCGGGAGACTAGATACTCCGTTATTGAGAAGGAGTGTTTGGCACTTAAATGGGCTCTTGATTCTTTCAAATACTATCTGTTGGGACGAGATTTTGTAGTGGAAACGGATCATAGCGCATTGCAGTGGATTGATAAAATGAAAGATACCAATGCTCGTGTAACTCGTTGGAGTTTGGCCATGCAACCTTTCCATTTTACAGTAAGACACCGACCAGGGTCAGAGAACGTGACCGCTGACTTTCTCTCTCGCTTACCTTGCGAGAGTTTAGGGGAGGGGGAAGGTGTGACGATGTCATAAGTCATCGTCAGTCAGCTTTAACCTTTAGTATATTCCCTGTATTTTGTTGGTTTATTTTTTTGTTTGGGTTATACTATTAGTATGAATGTTTGTTTTCTGTTATTGTTTTAATATAATTTTGAGGTTACTTTTCTTGTCTAAGGTGCACATTAGGTCAAGAAAAAGGAGACACCAAGAGGTTTCTTTCTTATATTTCTTATTTTATTTAGAGTTTGTCAACTTCATTTACTTACCTTTGTCTCTGGGTTCATGACTGCAGCATGGTTTCCGGGGGTGGGGGTTTAAGAGGAAGTGCCGCCTTCCTGCTTCCCATTTTATACCAACATATGGAATTCTGGGTAGTGTAGGCATAGTCCACTACATAGTCTGAGCAGGGGGGTCAGTGTTTATTGTGTTTATTCGGAGTGTACGTAAAAATGTATTGTATTGTCTATATTTTGTATTTAATTTGATAATGTTGATGTCAAGTTATTTTGAATGTTATATTTACTTAAGTTTATTTTATGTTTAGGTGTGTGTATGAATTCTTTTTGTTGGTTTCCCTGTGTTTAAGATGGTTTGACCCTTGGGTGTAAAAGGGCTTACTTAGCCTTTCTAGAGTTAGTTGTGGTTGAGGCCTCCATAAGGAAGGTCAACTCTAATGTTTTAATGTCACTTTTGAGTTAATAAACTCTACTGAGATCGCAAGCAAGTGTCTCCCTGCCTTTCTTCTGGCCATGTCCTCACAATAAGTCACAAGTATGTGTTTATATCACACAATTCTGACTTAATTTCTCAGAATTAGGGAATTTGCATGTTTTAACTCACAATTGTGAGTTTATATCATGCAGTTGTATCATGATAATTCACAAGTACGAGTTTATATCACAGATTTCTGAATTAATTTCTCAGAATTAGTGAATTCAGACTTATAAACTCGCAATTGCCAGTTTATATCATGCAATTCTATCATGATAACTCACAAGTAAGAGTTGATATCACACATTTCTGACTTAATTTATCAGAATTAGGGAAATCGGACTTTATAACTCACAATTACGAGATTATATCATGCAATTCTATCATGATAACTCAAAATTAGGAGTTTATATCATGCAATTCTATCATGATAACTCAAAATTACGAGTTTATATCATGCAATTCTAACAAGATAACTCACAAGTACGAGTTTATATCATGCAATTCTATCATTATAACTCACAAGTGCTAATTTATATCACAAAATTCTGTTTTAATTTCTGAGACTTAGGCAATTCTGACTTTATAACACAATTGCGAGTTTATATAATGCAATTCTATCATGCTAACTCACAAGTACGACTTTATATCACACAATTCTGACATAATTTCTCAGAATTAGGGAAATCGGACATTATAACTCACAATTACGAGTTTGTATCATGCAATTGTAACATGGTAACTCACAATTATGAGTTTATATCACACAATTCTGACTTAATTTCTCAGAATTAGGGAATTCGGACGTTATAACTCACAATTGTGAGTTTATATCATGCAGTTCTATCATGATAACTCACAAGTAAGAGTTTATATCACACATTTCTGACTTAATTTCTGAGAATTAGGGAGTTTGGGCTTCATAACTCACAATTGCCAGTTTATATCATGCAATTCTATCATGATAACTCACAAGTAAGAGTTGATATCACACATTTCTGACTTAATTTATCAGAATTAGGGAAATCGGACTTTATAACTCACAATTACGAGATTATATCATGCAATTCTATCATGATAACTCAAAATTAGGAGTTTATATCATGCAATTCTATCATGATAACTCACAAGTACGAGTTTATATCACATATTTATGAATTAATTTCTCAGAATTAGTGAATTCAAACTTTATAACTCACAAGTGCGAGTTTATATCATGCAATTCTATCATGCTAACTCACAAGTACGACTTTATATCACACATTTCTGACATAATTTCTCAGAATTAGGGAAATCGGACTTTATAACTCACAATTACGAGTTTATATCATGCAATTGTAACATGGTAACTCACAATTATGAGTTTATATCACACAATTCTGACTAAATTTCTCAGAATTAGGGAATTCGGACTTTATAACTCACAATCACAAGTTTATATCATGGAATTTTAA
The DNA here is from genome assembly GCF_049309525.1 of Garra rufa. Classification (NCBI taxonomy): domain Eukaryota; kingdom Metazoa; phylum Chordata; class Actinopteri; order Cypriniformes; family Cyprinidae; genus Garra; species Garra rufa. Next base: position 8,554,430 of record NW_027394276.1, on the reverse strand, counting down.
CTTAATAACTCAAAACTGCAAGTTTATTTCTCACAATTCTGACTTAATTTCTCAGAATTAGGGAATTCGGACTTTATAACTAACAATGGTGAGTTTATATCATGCAATTCTATCATGATAACTCACAAGTACGAGTTTATATCACACAATTCTGAATTAATTTCTCAGAATGAGGGAATTCGGACGTTATAACTCGCAATTGTGAGTTTATATCATGTAGTTCTATCATGATAACTCACAAGTACGAGTTTATATCACAGATTTCTGAATTAATTTCTCAGAATTAGTGAATTCAGACTTTATAACTCACAATTGCGAGTTTATATCATGCAATTCTATCATGATAACTCAAAATTAGGAGTTTATATCATGCAATTCTATCATGATAACTCACAAGTACGAGTTTATATCACATATTTATGAATTAATTGCTCAGAATTAGTGAATTCAAACTTTATAACTCACAAGTGCGAGTTTATATCATGCAATTGTAACATGGTAACTCACAATTATGAGTTTATTTCTCACAATTCTGACTTAATTTCTCAGAATTAGGGAATTCGGACTTTATAACTAACAATGGCGAGTTTATATCATGCAATTCTATCATGATAACTCACAAGTACAAGTTTATATCACACAATTCTGACTTAATTTCTCAGAATTAGGGAATTCTGACTTTATAACTCTAAATTACGAGATTATATTATGCAATTCTAACATGGTAACTCACAAGTAAGAGTTTATATCACACATTTCTGACTTAATTTCTCAGAATTACGGAAATCGGACTTCATAACTCACAATTACGAGATTATATCATGCAATTGAAACATGATAAGTCACAAGTATGGGTTTATATCACACAATTCTGACTTAATTTCTCATAATTAGGCAATTCGGACTTTATAACGCACAATTGCAAGTTTATATCATGCAATTCTATCATGATAACTCACAAGTACGAGTTTATATCACACAATTCTGAATTAATTTCTCAGAATGAGGGAATTCGGACGTTATAACTCGCAATTGTGAGTTTATATCATGTAGTTCTATCATGATAACTCACAAGTACGAGTTTATATCACAGATTTCTGAATTAATTTCTCAGAATTAGTGAATTCAGACTTTATAACTCACAATTGCGAGTTTATATCATGCAATTCTATCATGATAACTCACAATTACGAGTTTATATCATGCAATTCTATCATGATAACTCACAATTACGAGTTTATATCATGCAATTCTATCACGATAACTCACAAGTACGAGTTTATATCACATATTTATTAATTAATTTCTCAGAATTAGTGAATTCCGACTTTATAGCTAACAAGTGCGAGTTCATATCATGCAATTCTATCATGATAACTCACAAGTACAGGTTTATATCACAGATTTCTGAATTAATTTCTCAGAATTAGTGAATTCAGACTTTATAACTCACAATTGCGAGTTTATATCATGCAATTCTATCATGATAACTCACAATAACGAGTTTATATCATGCAATTCTATCATGCTAACTCACAAGTACGACTTTATATCACACATTTCTGACATAATTTCTCAGAATTAGGGAAATCGGACTTTATAACTCACAATTACGAGTTTATATCATGCAATTCTATCATGATAACTCACAAGTAAGAGTTTATATCACACATTTCTGACTTAATTTCTCAGAATTAGGGAATTCGGATGTTATAACTCACAATTGTGAGTTTATATCATACATTTCTGACTTAATTTCTCAGAATTAGGGAATTCGGATGTTATAACTCACAATTGTGAGTTTATATCATGCAGTTCAATCATGATAACTCACAAGTACGGGTTTATATCACAGATTTCTGAATTAATTTCTCAGAATTAGTGAATTCAGACTTTATAACTCACAATTGCGAGTTTATATCATGCAATTCTATCATGATAACTCACAAGTGCTAGTTCATATCACAAAATTCTGACTTAATTTCTGAGAATTAGGCAATTCTGACTTTATAACACAATTGCGAGTTTATATAATGCAATTCTATCATGCTAACTCACAAGTACGACTTTATATCACACAATTCTGACATAATTTCTCAGAATTAGGGAAATCGGACTTTATAACTAACAATTGTGAGTTTATATCATGCGGTTCTATCATGATAACTCACAAGTAAGAGTTTATATCACACATTTCTGACTTAATTTCTCAGAATTAGTGAATTCGGACATTATAATTCACAATTGTGAGTTTATATCATGCGGTTCTATCATGATAACTCACAAGTAAGAGTTTATATCACACATTTCTGACTTAATTTATCAGAATTAGGGAAATCGGACTTTATAACTCACAATTACGAGATTATATCATGCAATTCTAATATGATAAGTCACAAGTATGTGTTTATATCACACAATTCTGACTTAATTTCTCAGAATTACGGAATTCGGATGTTATAACTCACAATTGTGAGTTTATATCATGCAGTTCTATCATGATAACTGACAAGTACGAGTTTATATCACGGATTTCTGAATTAATTTATCAGAATTAGTGAATTCAGACTTTATAACTCACAATTGTGAGTTTATATCATGCAATTCTATCATGATAACTCACAAGTAAGAGTTTATATCACACATTTCTGACTTAATTTCTCAGAATTAGGCAATTCAGACCTTGTAACTCACAACTGCGAGTTTATATCAAGCAATTCTATCATGATAACTCACAATTACGAGTTTATTTCATGCAATTCTATCATAACTCACAAGTATGGGTTTATATCACAAAATTCTGACTTAATTTCTCAGAATTAGGCACTTCAGACTTTATAACTCACAATTGTGAGTTTATATCATGCAATTCTATCATGATAACTCACAAGTAAGAGTTTATATCACACATTTCTGACTTAATTTATCAGAATTAGGGAAATCGGACTTTATAACTCACAATTACGAGATTATATCAAGCAATTCTAATATGATAAGTGTGACGATGTCATAAGTCATCGTCAGTCAGCTTTAACCTTTAGTATATTCCCTGTATTTTGTTGGTTTATTTTTTTGTTTGGGTTATACTATTAGTATGAATGTTTGTTTTCTGTTATTGTTTTAATATAATTTTGAGGTTACTTTTCTTGTCTAAGGTGCACATTAGGTCAAGAAAAAGGAGACACCAAGAGGTTTCTTTCTTATATTTCTTATTTTATTTAGAGTTTGTCAACTTCATTTACTTACCTTTGTCTCTGGGTTCATGACTGCAGCATGGTTTCCGGGGGTGGGGGTTTAAGAGGAAGTGCCGCCTTCCTGCTTCCCATTTTATACCAACATATGGAATTCTGGGTAGTGTAGGCATAGTCCACTACATAGTCTGAGCAGGGGGGTCAGTGTTTATTGTGTTTATTCGGAGTGTACGTAAAAATGTATTGTATTGTCTATATTTTGTATTTAATTTGATAATGTTGATGTCAAGTTATTTTGAATGTTATATTTACTTAAGTTTATTTTATGTTTAGGTGTGTGTATGAATTCTTTTTGTTGGTTTCCCTGTGTTTAAGATGGTTTGACCCTTGGGTGTAAAAGGGCTTACTTAGCCTTTCTAGAGTTAGTTGTGGTTGAGGCCTCCATAAGGAAGGTCAACTCTAATGTTTTAATGTCACTTTTGAGTTAATAAACTCTACTGAGATCGCAAGCAAGTGTCTCCCTGCCTTTCTTCTGGCCATGTCCTCACAATAAGTCACAAGTATGTGTTTATATCACACAATTCTGACTTAATTTCTCAGAATTAGGGAATTTGCATGTTTTAACTCACAATTGTGAGTTTATATCATGCAGTTGTATCATGATAATTCACAAGTACGAGTTTATATCACAGATTTCTGAATTAATTTCTCAGAATTAGTGAATTCAGACTTTATAACTCACAATTGCGAGTTTATATCATGCAATTCTATCATGATAACTCAAAATTACGAGTTTATATCATGCAATTCTAACATGATAACTCAAAATTACGAGTTTATATCATGCAATTCTATCATTATAACTCACAAGTGCTAATTTATATCACAAAATTCTGTTTTAATTTCTGAGACTTAGGCAATTCTGACTTTATAACACAATTGCGAGTTTATATAATGCAATTCTATCATGCTAACTCACAAGTACGACTTTATATCACACAATTCTGACATAATTTCTCAGAATTAGGGAAATCGGACATTATAACTCACAATTACGAGTTTATATCATGCAATTGTAACATGGTAACTCACAATTATGAGTTTATATCACACAATTCTGACTAAATTTCTCAGAATTAGGGAATTCGGACTTTATAACTCACAATCACAAGTTTATATCATGCAGTTCTATCATGATAACTCACAAGTAAGAGTTTATATCACACATTTCTGACTTAATTTCTGAGAATTAGGGAGTTTGGGCTTCATAACTCACAATTGCCAGTTTATATCATGCAATTCTATCATGATAACTCACAAGTAAGAGTTGATATCACACATTTCTGACTTAATTTATCAGAATTAGGGAAATCGGACTTTATAACTCACAATTACGAGATTATATCATGCAATTCTATCATGATAACTCAAAATTAGGAGTTTATATCATGCAATTCTATCATGATAACTCACAAGTACGAGTTTATATCACATATTTATGAATTAATTTCTCAGAATTAGTGAATTCAAACTTTATAACTCACAAGTGCGAGTTTATATCATGCAATTCTATCATGCTAACTCACAAGTACGACTTTATATCACACATTTCTGACATAATTTCTCAGAATTAGGGAAATCGGACTTTATAACTCACAATTACGAGTTTATATCATGCAATTGTAACATGGTAACTCACAATTATGAGTTTATATCACACAATTCTGACTAAATTTCTCAGAATTAGGGAATTCGGACTTTATAACTAACAATGGCGAGTTTATATCATGCAATTCTATCATGATAACTCACAAGTACAAGTTTATATCACACAATTCTGACTTAATTTCTCAGAATTAGGGAATTCTGACTTTATAACTCTAAATTACGAGATTATATTATGCAATTCTAACATGGTAACTCACAAGTAAGAGTTTATATCACACATTTCTGACTTAATTTATCAGAATTAGGGAAATCGGACTTCATAACTCACAATTACGAGATTATATCATGGAATTTTAACTTAATAACTCAAAACTGCAAGTTTATTTCTCACAATTCTGACTTAATTTCTCAGAATTAGGGAATTCGGACTTTATAACTAACAATGGCGAGTTTATATCATGCAATTCTATCATGATAACTCACAAGTACAAGTTTATATCACACAATTCTGACTTAATTTCTCAGAATTAGGGAATTCTGACTTTATAACTCTAAATTACGAGATTATATTATGCAATTCTAACATGGTAACTCACAAGTAAGAGTTTATATCACACATTTCTGACTTAATTTATCAGAATTAGGGAAATCGGACTTCATAACTCACAATTACGAGATTATATCATGCAATCGAAACATGATAAGTCACAAGTATGGGTTTATATCACACAATTCTGACTTAATTTCTCATAATTAGGCAATTCGGACTTTATAACGCACAATTGCAAGTTTATATCATGCAATTCTATCATGATAACTCACAAGTACGAGTTTATATCACACAATTCTGAATTAATTTCTCAGAATGAGGGAATTCGGACGTTATAACTCGCAATTGTGAGTTTATATCATGTAGTTCTATCATGATAACTCACAAGTACGAGTTTATATCACAGATTTCTGAATTAATTTCTCAGAATTAGTGAATTCAGACTTTATAACTCACAATTGCGAGTTTATATCATGCAATTCTATCATGATAACTCACAATTACGAGTTTATATCATGCAATTCTATCATGATAACTCATAATTACGAGTTTATATCATACAATTCTATCACGATAACTCACAAGTACGAGTTTATATCACATATTTATTAATTAATTTCTCAGAATTAGTGAATTCCGACTTTATAACTAACAAGTGCGAGTTTATATCATGCAATTCTATCATGATAACTCACAAGTACAAGTTTATATCACGTATTTATGAATTAATTTCTCAGAATTAGTGAATTCCGACATTATAACTCACAAGTACGAGTTTATATCATGCAATTCTATCATGATAACTCACAAGTACGAGTTTATATCACACAATTCTGACTTAATTTCTCAGAATGAGGGAATTCGGACGTTATAACTCACAATTGTGAGTTTATATCATGCAGTTCTATCATGATAACTCACAAGTACGAGTTTATATCACAGATTTCTGAATTAATTTCTCAGAATTAGTGAATTCAGACTTTATAACTCACAATTGCGAGTTTATATCATGCAATTCTATCATGATAACTCACAAGTACAAGTTTATATCACATATTTATGAATTAATTTCATAAGTTTAATTTCATAATTCACAAGTGTGAGTTTATATCATGCAATTCTAACATGATAACTCACAATTATGAGTTTATATCACAGAATTCTGACTTAATTTCTCAGAATTGTAGATTTCGGACTTTATAACTCACAATTACGAGATTATATCATACAATTCTAACCTAATAACTCACACTTGCGAGTTTATATCACACAATTCTGACTTAATTTCTCAGAATTAGGGAATTTAGACTTTATAACTCACAATTACGAGTTTAAATCATGCAATTCTAACAAAATAACTCACAATTATGAGTTTATATTACACAATTCTAACTTAATTTCTCAGAATTAGGGAATTTGGACTTTATAACTCACAATTACCTGTTTATTTTATGCAATTCTAACATGATAACTCACAATTATGAGTTTATATCACACAATTCTGGCTTAATTTCTCAGAATTAGGGAATTTGGAGTTTATAACTCACAATTACAAGTTTACATCATGCAATTCTAACATTATAACTCACAACTATGAGTTTATATCACACAATTCTGACTTAATTTCTCAGAATTGCGGATTTCGGACTTTATATCTCACAATTACGAGATTATATCATGCAATTCTAACCTAAAAACTGACATTTGCGAGTTTATATCACACAATTCTGACTTAATTTCTCAGAATTAGGGAATTCGGACTTTATAACTCATAATGGCGAGTTTATGTCATGCAATTCTATCATGATAACTCACAAGTACAAGTTTATATCACACAATTCTGACTTAATTTCTCAGAATTAGGGAATTCGGACTTTATAACTCTCAATTACGAGATTATATCATGCAATTCTAACATGATAAGTCACAAGTATGGGTTTACATCACAGATTTCTGAATTAATTTCTCAGAATTAGTGAATTCAGACTTTATAACTCACAATTGCGAGTTTATATCATGCAATTCTATCATGATAACTCACAATTACGAGTTTATATCATGCAATTCTATCATGATAACTCACAATTACGAGTTCATATCATGCAATTCTATCATGATAACTCACAAGTACGAGTTTATATCACACAATTCTGACTTAATTTCTCAGAATGAGGGAATTCGGACGTTATAACTCACAATTGTGAGTTTATATCATGCAGTTCTATCATGATAACTCACAAGTACGTGTTTATATCACAGATTTCTGAATTAATTTCTCAGAATTAGTGAATTCAGACTTTATAACTCACAATTGCGAGTTTATATCATGCAATTCTATCATGATAACTCACAAGTACAAGTTTATATCACATATTTATGAATTAATTTCATAAGTTTAATTTCATAATTCACAAGTGTGAGTTTATATCATGCAATTCTATCATGATAACTCAAAATTACGAGTTTATATCATGCAATTCTAACATGATAACTCACAAGTACGAGTTTATATCATGCAATTCTATCATTATAACTCACAAGTGCTAATTTATATCACAAAATTCTGTCTTAATTTCTGAGAATTAGGCAATTCTGACTTTATAATACAATTGCGAGTTTATATAATGCAATTCTATCATGCTAACTCACAAGTACGACTTTATATCACACAATTCTGACATAATTTCTCAGAATTAGGGAAATCGGACATTATAACTCACAATTACGAGTTTATATCATGCAATTGTAACATGGTAACTCACAATTATGAGTTTATATCACACAATTCTGACTTAATTTCTCAGAATTAGGGAATTCGGACGTTATAACTCACAATTGTCAGTTTATATCATGCAGTTCTATCATGATAACTCACAAGTAAGAGTTTATATCACACATTTCTGACTTAATTTCTGAGAATTAGGGAGTTTGGGCTTCATAACTCACAATTGCCAGTTTATATCATGCAATTCTATCATGATAACTCACAAGTAAGAGTTTATATCACACATTTCTGACTTAATTTATCAGAATTAGTGAATTCAGACTTTATAACTCACAATTGCGAGTTTATACAGTATCATGCAGTTCTATCATGATAACTCACAAGTACGAGTTTATATCACACATTTCTGACTTAATTTATCAGAATGAGGGAATTTGGACGTTATAACTCACAATTGTGAGTTTATACAGTATCATGCAGTTCTATCATGATAACTCACAAGTATGAGTTTATATCACAGATTTCTGAATTAATTTCTCAGAATTAGTGAATTCAGACTTTATAACTCACAATTGCGAGTTTATATCATGCAATTCTATCATGATAACTCACAAGTACAAGTTTATATCACATATTTATGAATTAATTTCATAAGTTTAATTTCATAATTCACAAGTGTGAGTTTATATCATGCAATTCTAACATGATAACTCACAATTATGAGTTTATATCACAGAATTCTGACTTAATTTCTCAGAATTGTAGATTTCGGACTTTATAACTCACAATTACGAGATTATATCATACAATTCTAACCTAATAACTCACACTTGCGAGTTTATATCACACAATTCTGACTTAATTTCTCAGAATTAGGGAATTCTGACTTTATAACTCTAAATTACGAGATTATATTATGCAATTCTAACATGGTAACTCACAAGTAAGAGTTTATATCACACATTTCTGACTTAATTTATCAGAATTAGGGAAATCGGACTTTATAACTCACAATTACGAGATTATATCTTGCAATTCAAACATGATAAGTCACAAATATGGGTTTATATCACACAATTCTGACTTAATTTCTCAGAATTAGGCAATTCAGACTTTATAACGCACAATTGCAAGTTTATATCATGCAATTCTATCATGATAACTCACAAGTACGAATTTATATCACACAATTCTGACTTAATTTCTCAGAATTAGGGAATTCGGACGTTATAACTCACAATTGTGAGTTTATATCATGCAGTTCTATCATGATAACTCACAAGTAACAGTTTATATCACAGATTTCTGAATTAATTTCTCAGAATTAGTGAATTCAGACTTTATAACTCACAATTGCGAGTTTATATCATGCAATTCTATCATGATAACTCACAATTACGAGTTCATATCATGCAATTCTATCATGATAACTCACAAGTACGAGTTTATATCACACAATTCTGACTTAATTTCTCAGAATGAGGGAATTCGGACGTTATAACTCACAATTGTGAGTTTATATCATGCAGTTCTATCATGATAACTCACAAGTACGAGTTTATATCACAGATTTCTGAATTAATTTCTCAGAATTAGTGAATTCAGACTTTATAACTCACAATTGCGAGTTTATATCATGCAATTCTATCATGATAACTCACAAGTACAAGTTTATATCACATATTTATGAATTAATTTCATAAGTTTAATTTCATAATTCACAAGTGTGAGTTTATATCATGCAATTCTAACATGATAACTCACAATTTTGAGTTTATATCACAGAATTCTGACTTAATTTCTCAGAATTGTAGATTTCGGACTTTATAACTCACAATTACGAGATTATATCATACAATTCTAACAAAATAACTCACAATTATGAGTTTATATTACACAATTCTAACTTAATTTCTCAGAATTAGGGAATTTGGACTTTATAACTCACAATTACCTGTTTATTTTATGCAATTCTAACATGATAACTCACAATTATGAGTTTATATAACACAATTCTGGCTTAATTTCTCAGAATTAGGGAATTTGGAGTTTATAACTCACAATTACAAGTTTACATCATGCAATTCTAACATTATAACTCACAACTATGAGTTTATATCACACAATTCTGACTTAATTTCTCAGAATTGCGGATTTCGGACTTTATATCTCACAATTATGAGATTATATCATGCAATTCTAACCTAAAAACTGACATTTGCGAGTTTATATCACACAATTCTGACTTAATTTCTCAGAATTAGGGAATTCGGACTTTATAACTCATAATGGCGAGTTTATGTCATGCAATTCTATCATGATAACTCACAAGTACAAGTTTATATCACACAATTCTGACTTAATTTCTCAGAATTAGGGAATTCGGACTTTATAACTCTCAATTACGAGATTATATCATGCAATTCTAACATGATAAGTCACAAGTATGGGTTTACATCACAGATTTCTGAATTAATTTCTCAGAATTAGTGAATTCAGACTTTATAACTCACAATTGCGAGTTTATATCATGCAATTCTATCATGATAACTCACAATTACGAGTTTATATCATGCAATTCTATCATGATAACTCACAATTACGAGTTTATATCATGCAATTCTATCATGATAACTCACAAGTACAAGTTTATATCACACAATTCTGACTTAATTTCTCAGAATTAGGGATTTCGGACTTTATAACTCACAATTACGAGTTTATATCATGCAATTCTAACATGGTAACTCACAATTATGAGTTTATATCACACAATTCTTACTAAATTTCTCAGAATTAGGGAATTCGGACTTTATAACTCACAATTACAAGTTTATATCATGGAATTTTAACTTAATAACTCACAACTGCAAGTTTATTTCTCACAATTCTGACTTAATTTCTCAGAATTAGGGAATTCGGACTTTATAACTCACAATTGTGAGTTTATATCATGCAGTTCTATCATGATAACTCACAAGTACGAGTTTATATCACAGATTTCTGAATTAATTTCTCAGAATTAGTGAATTCAGACTTTATAACTCACAATTGCGAGTTTATATCATGCAATTCTATCATGATAACTCACAATTACGAGTTTATATCATGCAATTCTATCATGATAACTCACAATTACGAGTTTATATCATACAATTCTATCACGATAACTCACAAGTACGAGTTTATATCACATATTTATTAATTAATTTCTCAGAATTAGTGAATTCCGACTTTATAACTAACAAGTGCGAGTTTATATCATGCAATTCTATCATGATAACTCACAAGTACAAGTTTATATCACAGATTTCTGAATTAATTTCTCAGAATTAGTGAATTCAGACTTTATAACTCACAAGTACGAGTTTATATCACGTATTTATGAATTAATTTCTCAGAATTAGTGAATTCCGACATTATAACTCACAAGTACGAGTTTATATCATGCAATTCTATCATGATAACTCACAAGTACGAGTTTATATCACACAATTCTGACTTAATTTCTCAGAATGAGGGAATTCGGACGTTATAACTCACAATTGTGAGTTTATATCATGCAGTTCTATCATGATAACTCACAAGTACGAGTTTATATCACAGATTTCTGAATTAATTTCTCAGAATTAGTGAATTCAGACTTTATAACTCACAATTGCGAGTTTATATCATGCAATTCTATCATGATAACTCACAAGTACAAGTTTATATCACATATTTATGAATTAATTTCATAAGTTTAATTTCATAATTCACAAGTGTGAGTTTATATCATGCAATTCTAACATGATAACTCACAATTATGAGTTTATATCACAGAATTCTGACTTAATTTCTCAGAATTGTAGATTTCGGACTTTATAACTCACAATTACGAGATTATATCATACAATTCTAACCTAATAACTCACACTTGCGAGTTTATATCACACAATTCTGACTTAATTTCTCAGAATTAGGGAATTTAGACTTTATAACTCACAATTACGAGTTTAAATCATGCAATTCTAACAAAATAACTCACAATTATGAGTTTATATTACACAATTCTAACTTAATTTCTCAGAATTAGGGAATTTGGACTTTATAACTCACAATTACCTGTTTATTTTATGCAATTCTAACATGATAACTCACAATTATGAGTTTATATCACACAATTCTGGCTTAATTTCTCAGAATTAGGGAATTTGGAGTTTATAACTCACAATTACAAGTTTACATCATGCAATTCTAACATTATAACTCACAACTATGAGTTTATATCACACAATTCTGACTTAATTTCTCAGAATTGCGGATTTCGGACTTTATATCTCACAATTACGAGTTTATATCATGCAATTCTATCATGATAACTCACAATTGTGAGTTTATATCATGCAGTTCTATCATGATAACTCACAAGTACGAGTTTATATAACAGATTTCTGAATTAATTTCTCAGAATTAGTGAATTCAGACTTTATAACTCACAATTGCGAGTTTATATCATGCAATTCTATCATGATAACTCACAATTACGAGTTTATATCATGCAATTCTATCATGATAACTCACAATTACGAGTTTATATCATGCAATTCTATCATGATAACTCACAAGTACAAGTTTATATCACACAATTCTGACTTAATTTCTCAGAATTAGGGATTTCGGACTTTATAACTCACAATTACGAGTTTATATCATGCAATTCTAACATGGTAACTCACAATTATGAGTTTATATCACACAATTCTTACTAAATTTCTCAGAATTAGGGAATTCGGACTTTATAACTCACAATTACAAGTTTATATCATGGAATTTTAACTTAATAACTCACAACTGCAAGTTTATTTCTCACAATTCTGACTTAATTTCTCAGAATTAGGGAATTCGGACTTTATAACTCACAATTGTGAGTTTATATCATGCAGTTCTATCATGATAACTCACAAGTACGAGTTTATATCACAGATTTCTGAATTAATTTCTCAGAATTAGTGAATTCAGACTTTATAACTCACAATTGCGAGTTTATATCATGCAATTCTATCATGATAACTCACAATTACGAGTTTATATCATGCAATTCTATCATGATAACTCACAATTACGAGTTTATATCATACAATTCTATCACGATAACTCACAAGTACGAGTTTATATCACATATTTATTAATTAATTTCTCAGAATTAGTGAATTCCGACTTTATAACTAACAAGTGCGAGTTTATATCATGCAATTCTATCATGATAACTCACAAGTACAAGTTTATATCACAGATTTCTGAATTAATTTCTCAGAATTAGTGAATTCAGACTTTATAACTCACAAGTACGAGTTTATATCACGTATTTATGAATTAATTTCTCAGAATTAGTGAATTCCGACATTATAACTCACAAGTACGAGTTTATATCATGCAATTCTATCATGATAACTCACAAGTACGAGTTTATATCACACAATTCTGACTTAATTTCTCAGAATGAGGGAATTCGGACGTTATAACTCACAATTGTGAGTTTATATCATGCAGTTCTATCATGATAACTCACAAGTACGAGTTTATATCACAGATTTCTGAATTAATTTCTCAGAATTAGTGAATTCAGACTTTATAACTCACAATTGCGAGTTTATATCATGCAATTCTATCATGATAACTCACAAGTACAAGTTTATATCACATATTTATGAATTAATTTCATAAGTTTAATTTCATAATTCACAAGTGTGAGTTTATATCATGCAATTCTAACATGATAACTCACAATTATGAGTTTATATCACAGAATTCTGACTTAATTTCTCAGAATTGTAGATTTCGGACTTTATAACTCACAATTACGAGATTATATCATACAATTCTAACCTAATAACTCACACTTGCGAGTTTATATCACACAATTCTGACTTAATTTCTCAGAATTAGGGAATTTAGACTTTATAACTCACAATTACGAGTTTAAATCATGCAATTCTAACAAAATAACTCACAATTATGAGTTTATATTACACAATTCTAACTTAATTTCTCAGAATTAGGGAATTTGGACTTTATAACTCACAATTACCTGTTTATTTTATGCAATTCTAACATGATAACTCACAATTATGAGTTTATATCACACAATTCTGGCTTAATTTCTCAGAATTAGGGAATTTGGAGTTTATAACTCACAATTACAAGTTTACATCATGCAATTCTAACATTATAACTCACAACTATGAGTTTATATCACACAATTCTGACTTAATTTCTCAGAATTGCGGATTTCGGACTTTATATCTCACAATTACAAGTTTACATCATGCAATTCTAACATTATAACTCACAACTATGAGTTTATATCACACAATTCTGACTTAATTTCTCAGAATTGCGGATTTCGGACTTTATATCTCACAATTACGAGATTATATCATGCAATTCTAACCTAAAAACTGAAATTTGCGAGTTTATATCACACAATTCTGACTTAATTTCTCAGAATTAGGGAATTCGGACTTTATAACTCATAATGGCGAGTTTATGTCATGCAATTCTATCATGATAACTCACAAGTACAAGTTTATATCACACAATTCTGACTTAATTTCTCAGAATTAGGGAATTCGGACTTTATAACTCTCAATTACGAGATTATATCATGCAATTCTAACATGATAAGTCACAAGTATGGGTTTACATCACAGATTTCTGAATTAATTTCTCAGAATTAGTGAATTCAGACTTTATAACTCACAATTGCGAGTTTATATCATGCAATTCTATCATGATAACTCACAATTACGAGTTTATATCATGCAATTCTATCATGATAACTCACAATTACGAGTTCATATCATGCAATTCTATCATGATAACTCACAAGTACGAGTTTATATCACACAATTCTGACTTAATTTCTCAGAATGAGGGAATTCGGACGTTATAACTCACAATTGTGAGTTTATATCATGCAGTTCTATCATGATAACTCACAAGTACGTGTTTATATCACAGATTTCTGACTTAATTTCTCAGAATTAGGGAATTTAGACTTTATAACTCACAATTACGAGTTTAAATCATGCAATTCTAACAAAATAACTCACAATTATGAGTTTATATTACACAATTCTAACTTAATTTCTCAGAATTAGGGAATTTGGACTTTATAACTCACAATTACCTGTTTATTTTATGCAATTCTAACATGATAACTCACAATTATGAGTTTATATCACACAATTCTGGCTTAATTTCTCAGAATTAGGGAATTTGGAGTTTATAACTCACAATTACAAGTTTACATCATGCAATTCTAACATTATAACTCACAACTATGAGTTTATATCACACAATTCTGACTTAATTTCTCAATTGCGGATTTCGGACTTTATATCTCACAATTACGAGATTATATCATGCAATTCTAACCTAAAAACTGACATTTGCGAGTTTATATCACACAATTCTGACTTAATTTCTCAGAATTAGGGAATTCGGACTTTATAACTCATAATGGCGAGTTTATGTCATGCAATTCTATCATGATAACTCACAAGTACAAGTTTATATCACACAATTCTGACTTAATTTCTCAGAATTAGGGAATTCGGACTTTATAACTCTCAATTACGAGATTATATCATGCAATTCTAACATGATAAGTCACAAGTATGGGTTTACATCACAGATTTCTGAATTAATTTCTCAGAATTAGTGAATTCAGATTTTATAACTCACAATTGCGAGTTTATATCATGCAATTCTATCATGATAACTCACAATTACGAGTTTATATCATGCAATTCTATCATGATAACTCACAATTACGAGTTCATATCATGCAATTCTATCATGATAACTCACAAGTACGAGTTTATATCACACAATTCTGACTTAATTTCTCAGAATGAGGGAATTCGGACGTTATAACTCACAATTGTGAGTTTATATCATGCAGTTCTATCATGATAACTCACAAGTACGTGTTTATATCACAGATTTCTGAATTAATTTCTCAGAATTAGTGAATTCAGACTTTATAACTCACAATTGCGAGTTTATATCATGCAATTCTATCATGATAACTCACAAGTACAAGTTTATATCACATATTTATGAATTAATTTCATAAGTTTAATTTCATAATTCACAAGTGTGAGTTTATATCATGCAATTCTATCATGATAACTCAAAATTACGAGTTTATATCATGCAATTCTAACACGATAACTCACAAGTACGAGTTTATATCATGCAATTCTATCATTATAACTCACAAGTGCTAATTTATATCACAAAATTCTGTCTTAATTTCTGAGAATTAGGCAATTCTGACTTTATAATACAATTGCGAGTTTATATAATGCAATTCTATCATGCTAACTCACAAGTACGACTTTATATCACACAATTCTGACATAATTTCTCAGAATTAGGGAAATCGGACATTATAACTCACAATTACGAGTTTATATCATGCAATTGTAACATGGTAACTCACAATTATGAGTTTATATCACACAATTCTGACTTAATTTCTCAGAATTAGGGAATTCGGACGTTATAACTCACAATTGTCAGTTTATATCATGCAGTTCTATCATGATAACTCACAAGTAAGAGTTTATATCACACATTTCTGACTTAATTTCTGAGAATTAGGGAGTTTGGGCTTCATAACTCACAATTGCCAGTTTATATCATGCAATTCTATCATGATAACTCACAAGTACGAGTTTATATCACACAATTATGACTTAATTTCTCAGAATGAGGGAATTTGGACGTTATAACTCACAATTGTGAGTTTATACAGTATCATGCAGTTCTATCATGATAACTCACAAGTACGAGTTTATATCACAGATTTCTGAATTAATTTCTCAGAATTAGTGAATTCAGACTTTATAACTCACAATTGCGAGTTTATATCATGCAATTCTATCATGATAACTCACAAGTACAAGTTTATATCACATATTTATGAATTAATTTCATAAGTTTAATTTCATAATTCACAAGTGTGAGTTTATATCATGCAATTCTAACATGATAACTCACAATTATGAGTTTATATCACAGAATTCTGACTTAATTTCTCAGAATTGTAGATTTCGGACTTTATAACTCACAATTACGAGATTATATCATACAATTCTAACCTAATAACTCACACTTGCGAGTTTATATCACACAATTCTGACTTAATTTCTCAGAATTAGGGAATTCTGACTTTATAACTCTAAATTACGAGATTATATTATGCAATTCTAACATGGTAACTCACAAGTAAGAGTTTATATCACACATTTCTGACTTAATTTATCAGAATTAGGGAAATCGGACTTTATAACTCACAATTACGAGATTATATCTTGCAATTCAAACATGATAAGTCACAAATATGGGTTTATATCACACAATTCTGACTTAATTTCTCAGAATTAGGCAATTCAGACTTTATAACGCACAATTGCAAGTTTATATCATGCAATTCTATCATGATAACTCACAAGTACGAATTTATATCACACAATTCTGACTTAATTTCTCAGAATTAGGGAATTCGGACGTTATAACTCACAATTGTGAGTTTATATCATGCAGTTCTATCATGATAACTCACAAGTAACAGTTTATATCACAGATTTCTGAATTAATTTCTCAGAATTAGTGAATTCAGACTTTATAACTCACAATTGCGAGTTTATATCATGCAATTCTATCATGATAACTCACAATTACGAGTTCATATCATGCAATTCTATCATGATAACTCACAAGTACGAGTTTATATCACATATTTATGAATTAATTTCTCAGAATTAGTGAATTCCGACTTTATAACTCACAAGTACGAGTTTATATCATGCAATTCTATCATGATAACTCACAAGTACAAGTTTATATCACACAATTCTGACTTAATTTCTCAGAATGAGGGAATTCGGACGTTATAACTCACAATTGTGAGTTTATATCATGCAGTTCTATCATGATAACTCACAAGTACGAGTTTATATCACAGATTTCTGAATTAATTTCTCAGAATTAGTGAATTCAGACTTTATAACTCACAATTGCGAGTTTATATCATGCAATTCTATCATGATAACTCACAAGTACAAGTTTATATCACATATTTATGAATTAATTTCATAAGTTTAATTTCATAATTCACAAGTGTGAGTTTATATCATGCAATTCTAACATGATAACTCACAATTTTGAGTTTATATCACAGAATTCTGACTTAATTTCTCAGAATTGTAGATTTCGGACTTTATAACTCACAATTACGAGATTATATCATACAATTCTAACAAAATAACTCACAATTATGAGTTTATATTACACAATTCTAACTTAATTTCTCAGAATTAGGGAATTTGGACTTTATAACTCACAATTACCTGTTTATTTTATGCAATTCTAACATGATAACTCACAATTATGAGTTTATATCACACAATTCTGGCTTAATTTCTCAGAATTAGGGAATTTGGAGTTTATAACTCACAATTACAAGTTTACATCATGCAATTCTAACATTATAACTCACAACTATGAGTTTATATCACACAATTCTGACTTAATTTCTCAGAATTGCGGATTTCGGACTTTATATCTCACAATTATGAGATTATATCATGCAATTCTAACCTAAAAACTGACATTTGCGAGTTTATATCACACAATTCTGACTTAATTTCTCAGAATTAGGGAATTCGGACTTTATAACTCATAATGGCGAGTTTATGTCATGCAATTCTATCATGATAACTCACAAGTACAAGTTTATATCACACAATTCTGACTTAATTTATCAGAATTAGGGAAATCGGACTTTATAACTCACAATTACGAGATTATATCATGCAATTCTATCATGATAACTCAAAATTAGGAGTTTATATCATGCAATTCTATCATGATAACTCACAAGTACGAGTTTATATCACATATTTATGAATTAATTTCTCAGAATTAGTGAATTCAAACTTTATAACTCACAAGTGCGAGTTTATATCATGCAATTCTATCATGCTAACTCACAAGTACGACTTTATATCACACATTTCTGACATAATTTCTCAGAATTAGGGAAATCGGACTTTATAACTCACAATTACGAGTTTATATCATGCAATTGTAACATGGTAACTCACAATTATGAGTTTATATCACACAATTCTGACTAAATTTCTCAGAATTAGGGAATTCGGACTTTATAACTCACAATCACAAGTTTATATCATGGAATTTTAACTTAATAACTCAAAACTGCAAGTTTATTTCTCACAATTCTGACTTAATTTCTCAGAATTAGGGAATTCGGACTTTATAACTAACAATGGCGAGTTTATATCATGCAATTCTATCATGATAACTCACAAGTACAAGTTTATATCACACAATTCTGACTTATTTTCTCAGAATTAGGGAATTCTGACTTTATAACTCTAAATTACGAGATTATATTATGCAATTCTAACATGGTAACTCACAAGTAAGAGTTTATATCACACATTTCTGACTTAATTTATCAGAATTAGGGAAATCGGACTTCATAACTCACAATTACGAGATTATATCATGCAATCGAAACATGATAAGTCACAAGTATGGGTTTATATCACACAATTCTGACTTAATTTCTCATAATTAGGCAATTCGGACTTTATAACGCACAATTGCAAGTTTATATCATGCAATTCTATCATGATAACTCACAAGTACGAGTTTATATCACACAATTCTGAATTAATTTCTCAGAATGAGGGAATTCGGACGTTATAACTCGCAATTGTGAGTTTATATCATGTAGTTCTATCATGATAACTCACAAGTACGAGTTTATATCACAGATTTCTGAATTAATTTCTCAGAATTAGTGAATTCAGACTTTATAACTCACAATTGCGAGTTTATATCATGCAATTCTATCATGATAACTCACAATTACGAGTTTATATCATGCAATTCTATCATGATAACTCATAATTACGAGTTTATATCATACAATTCTATCACGATAACTCACAAGTACGAGTTTATATCACATATTTATTAATTAATTTCTCAGAATTAGTGAATTCCGACTTTATAACTAACAAGTGCGAGTTTATATCATGCAATTCTATCATGATAACTCACAAGTACAAGTTTATATCACGTATTTATGAATTAATTTCTCAGAATTAGTGAATTCCGACATTATAACTCACAAGTACGAGTTTATATCATGCAATTCTATCATGATAACTCACAAGTACGAGTTTATATCACACAATTCTGACTTAATTTCTCAGAATGAGGGAATTCGGACGTTATAACTCACAATTGTGAGTTTATATCATGCAGTTCTATCATGATAACTCACAAGTACGAGTTTATATCACAGATTTCTGAATTAATTTCTCAGAATTAGTGAATTCAGACTTTATAACTCACAATTGCGAGTTTATATCATGCAATTCTATCATGATAACTCACAAGTACAAGTTTATATCACATATTTATGAATTAATTTCATAAGTTTAATTTCATAATTCACAAGTGTGAGTTTATATCATGCAATTCTAACATGATAACTCACAATTATGAGTTTATATCACAGAATTCTGACTTAATTTCTCAGAATTGTAGATTTCGGACTTTATAACTCACAATTACGAGATTATATCATACAATTCTAACCTAATAACTCACACTTGCGAGTTTATATCACACAATTCTGACTTAATTTCTCAGAATTAGGGAATTTAGACTTTATAACTCACAATTACGAGTTTAAATCATGCAATTCTAACAAAATAACTCACAATTATGAGTTTATATTACACAATTCTAACTTAATTTCTCAGAATTAGGGAATTTGGACTTTATAACTCACAATTACCTGTTTATTTTATGCAATTCTAACATGATAACTCACAATTATGAGTTTATATCACACAATTCTGGCTTAATTTCTCAGAATTAGGGAATTTGGAGTTTATAACTCACAATTACAAGTTTACATCATGCAATTCTAACATTATAACTCACAACTATGAGTTTATATCACACAATTCTGACTTAATTTCTCAGAATTGCGGATTTCGGACTTTATATCTCACAATTACGAGATTATATCATGCAATTCTAACCTAAAAACTGACATTTGCGAGTTTATATCACACAATTCTGACTTAATTTCTCAGAATTAGGGAATTCGGACTTTATAACTCATAATGGCGAGTTTATGTCATGCAATTCTATCATGATAACTCACAAGTACAAGTTTATATCACACAATTCTGACTTAATTTCTCAGAATTAGGGAATTCGGACTTTATAACTCTCAATTACGAGATTATATCATGCAATTCTAACATGATAAGTCACAAGTATGGGTTTACATCACAGATTTCTGAATTAATTTCTCAGAATTAGTGAATTCAGACTTTATAACTCACAATTGCGAGTTTATATCATGCAATTCTATCATGATAACTCACAATTACGAGTTTATATCATGCAATTCTATCATGATAACTCACAATTACGAGTTCATATCATGCAATTCTATCATGATAACTCACAAGTACGAGTTTATATCACACAATTCTGACTTAATTTCTCAGAATGAGGGAATTCGGACGTTATAACTCACAATTGTGAGTTTATATCATGCAGTTCTATCATGATAACTCACAAGTACGTGTTTATATCACAGATTTCTGACTTAATTTCTCAGAATTAGGGAATTTAGACTTTATAACTCACAATTACGAGTTTAAATCATGCAATTCTAACAAAATAACTCACAATTATGAGTTTATATTACACAATTCTAACTTAATTTCTCAGAATTAGGGAATTTGGACTTTATAACTCACAATTACCTGTTTATTTTATGCAATTCTAACATGATAACTCACAATTATGAGTTTATATCACACAATTCTGGCTTAATTTCTCAGAATTAGGGAATTTGGAGTTTATAACTCACAATTACAAGTTTACATCATGCAATTCTAACATTATAACTCACAACTATGAGTTTATATCACACAATTCTGACTTAATTTCTCAGAATTGCGGATTTCGGACTTTATATCTCACAATTACGAGATTATATCATGCAATTCTAACCTAAAAACTGACATTTGCGAGTTTATATCACACAATTCTGACTTAATTTCTCAGAATTAGGGAATTCGGACTTTATAACTCATAATGGCGAGTTTATGTCATGCAATTCTATCATGATAACTCACAAGTACAAGTTTATATCACACAATTCTGACTTAATTTCTCAGAATTAGGGAATTCGGACTTTATAACTCTCAATTACGAGATTATATCATGCAATTCTAACATGATAAGTCACAAGTATGGGTTTACATCACAGATTTCTGAATTAATTTCTCAGAATTAGTGAATTCAGACTTTATAACTCACAATTGCGAGTTTATATCATGCAATTCTATCATGATAACTCACAATTACGAGTTTATATCATGCAATTCTATCATGATAACTCACAATTACGAGTTCATATCATGCAATTCTATCATGATAACTCACAAGTACGAGTTTATATCACACAATTCTGACTTAATTTCTCAGAATGAGGGAATTCGGACGTTATAACTCACAATTGTGAGTTTATATCATGCAGTTCTATCATGATAACTCACAAGTACGTGTTTATATCACAGATTTCTGAATTAATTTCTCAGAATTAGTGAATTCAGACTTTATAACTCACAATTGCGAGTTTATATCATGCAATTCTATCATGATAACTCACAAGTACAAGTTTATATCACATATTTATGAATTAATTTCATAAGTTTAATTTCATAATTCACAAGTGTGAGTTTATATCATGCAATTCTATCATGATAACTCAAAATTACGAGTTTATATCATGCAATTCTAACATGATAACTCACAAGTACGAGTTTATATCATGCAATTCTATCATTATAACTCACAAGTGCTAATTTATATCACAAAATTCTGTCTTAATTTCTGAGAATTAGGCAATTCTGACTTTATAATACAATTGCGAGTTTATATAATGCAATTCTATCATGCTAACTCACAAGTACGACTTTATATCACACAATTCTGACATAATTTCTCAGAATTAGGGAAATCGGACATTATAACTCACAATTACGAGTTTATATCATGCAATTGTAACATGGTAACTCACAATTATGAGTTTATATCACACAATTCTGACTTAATTTCTCAGAATTAGGTAATTCGGACGTTATAACTCACAATTGTCAGTTTATATCATGCAGTTCTATCATGATAACTCACAAGTAAGAGTTTATATCACACATTTCTGACTTAATTTCTGAGAATTAGGGAGTTTGGGCTTCATAACTCACAATTGCCAGTTTATATCATGCAATTCTATCATGATAACTCACAAGTAAGAGTTTATATCACACATTTCTGACTTAATTTATCAGAATTAGTGAATTCAGACTTTATAACTCACAATTGCGAGTTTATATCATGCAATTCTATCATGATAACTCACAATTACGAGTTTATATCATGCAATTCTATCATGATAACTCACAAGTACGAGTTTATATCACATATTTATGACTTAATTTATCAGAATTAGTGAATTCAGACTTTATAACTCACAATTGCGAGTTTATATCATGCAATTCTATCATGATAACTCACAAGTACGAGTTTATATCACACAATTATGACTTAATTTCTCAGAATGAGGGAATTTGGACGTTATAACTCACAATTGTGAGTTTATACAGTATCATGCAGTTCTATCATGATAACTCACAAGTACGAGTTTATATCACAGATTTCTGAATTAATTTCTCAGAATTAGTGAATTCAGACTTTATAACTCACAATTGCGAGTTTATATCATGCAATTCTATCATGATAACTCACAAGTACAAGTTTATATCACATATTTATGAATTAATTTCATAAGTTTAATTTCATAATTCACAAGTGTGAGTTTATATCATGCAATTCTAACATGATAACTCACAATTATGAGTTTATATCACAGAATTCTGACTTAATTTCTCAGAATTGTAGATTTCGGACTTTATAACTCACAATTACGAGATTATATCATACAATTCTAACCTAATAACTCACACTTGCGAGTTTATATCACACAATTCTGACTTAATTTCTCAGAATTAGGGAATTCTGACTTTATAACTCTAAATTACGAGATTATATTATGCAATTCTAACATGGTAACTCACAAGTAAGAGTTTATATCACACATTTCTGACTTAATTTATCAGAATTAGGGAAATCGGACTTTATAACTCACAATTACGAGATTATATCTTGCAATTCAAACATGATAAGTCACAAATATGGGTTTATATCACACAATTCTGACTTAATTTCTCAGAATTAGGCAATTCAGACTTTATAACGCACAATTGCAAGTTTATATCATGCAATTCTATCATGATAACTCACAAGTACGAATTTATATCACACAATTCTGACTTAATTTCTCAGAATTAGGGAATTCGGACGTTATAACTCACAATTGTGAGTTTATATCATGCAGTTCTATCATGATAACTCACAAGTAACAGTTTATATCACAGATTTCTGAATTAATTTCTCAGAATTAGTGAATTCAGACTTTATAACTCACAATTGCGAGTTTATATCATGCAATTCTATCATGATAACTCACAATTACGAGTTTATATCATGCAATTCTATCATGATAACTCACAATTACGAGTTCATATCATGCAATTCTATCATGATAACTCACAAGTACGAGTTTATATCACACAATTCTGACTTAATTTCTCAGAATGAGGGAATTCGGACGTTATAACTCACAATTGTGAGTTTATATCATGCAGTTCTATCATGATAACTCACAAGTACGTGTTTATATCACAGATTTCTGAATTAATTTCTCAGAATTAGTGAATTCAGACTTTATAACTCACAATTGCGAGTTTATATCATGCAATTCTATCATGATAACTCACAATTACGAGTTTATATCATGCAATTCTATCATGATAACTCACAATTACGAGTTTATATCATACAATTCTATCACGATAACTCACAAGTACGAGTTTATATCACATATTTATTAATTAATTTCTCAGAATTAGTGAATTCCGACTTTATAACTAACAAGTGCGAGTTTATATCATGCAATTCTATCATGATAACTCACAAGTACAAGTTTATATCACAGATTTCTGAATTAATTTCTCAGAATTAGTGAATTCAGACTTTATAACTCACAAGTACGAGTTTATATCACGTATTTATGAATTAATTTCTCAGAATTAGTGAATTCCGACATTATAACTCACAAGTACGAGTTTATATCATGCAATTCTATCATGATAACTCACAAGTACGAGTTTATATCACACAATTCTGACTTAATTTCTCAGAATGAGGGAATTCGGACGTTATAACTCACAATTGTGAGTTTATATCATGCAGTTCTATCATGATAACTCACAAGTACGAGTTTATATCACAGATTTCTGAATTAATTTCTCAGAATTAGTGAATTCAGACTTTATAACTCACAATTGCGAGTTTATATCATGCAATTCTATCATGATAACTCACAAGTACAAGTTTATATCACATATTTATGAATTAATTTCATAAGTTTAATTTCATAATTCACAAGTGTGAGTTTATATCATGCAATTCTAACATGATAACTCACAATTATGAGTTTATATCACAGAATTCTGACTTAATTTCTCAGAATTGTAGATTTCGGACTTTATAACTCACAATTACGAGATTATATCATACAATTCTAACCTAATAACTCACACTTGCGAGTTTATATCACACAATTCTGACTTAATTTCTCAGAATTAGGGAATTTAGACTTTATAACTCACAATTACGAGTTTAAATCATGCAATTCTAACAAAATAACTCACAATTATGAGTTTATATTACACAATTCTAACTTAATTTCTCAGAATTAGGGAATTTGGACTTTATAACTCACAATTACCTGTTTATTTTATGCAATTCTAACATGATAACTCACAATTGAGTTTATATCACACAATTCTGGCTTACTTTCTCAGAATTAGGGAATTTGGAGTTTATAACTCACAATTACAAGTTTACATCATGCAATTCTAACATTATAACTCACAACTATGAGTTTATATCACACAATTCTGACTTAATTTCTCAGAATTGCGGATTTCGGACTTTATATCTCACAATTACAAGTTTACATCATGCAATTCTAACATTATAACTCACAACTATGAGTTTATATCACACAATTCTGACTTAATTTCTCAGAATTGCGGATTTCGGACTTTATATCTCACAATTACGAGATTATATCATGCAATTCTAACCTAAAAACTGACATTTGCGAGTTTATATCACACAATTCTGACTTAATTTCTCAGAATTAGGGAATTCGGACTTTATAACTCATAATGGCGAGTTTATGTCATGCAATTCTATCATGATAACTCACAAGTACAAGTTTATATCACACAATTCTGACTTAATTTCTCAGAATTAGGGAATTCGGACTTTATAACTCTCAATTACGAGATTATATCATGCAATTCTAACATGATAAGTCACAAGTATGGGTTTACATCACAGATTTCTGAATTAATTTCTCAGAATTAGTGAATTCAGACTTTATAACTCACAATTGCGAGTTTATATCATGCAATTCTATCATGATAACTCACAATTACGAGTTTATATCATGCAATTCTATCATGATAACTCACAATTACGAGTTCATATCATGCAATTCTATCATGATAACTCACAAGTACGAGTTTATATCACACAATTCTGACTTAATTTCTCAGAATGAGGGAATTCGGACGTTATAACTCACAATTGTGAGTTTATATCATGCAGTTCTATCATGATAACTCACAAGTACGTGTTTATATCACAGATTTCTGACTTAATTTCTCAGAATTAGGGAATTTAGACTTTATAACTCACAATTACGAGTTTAAATCATGCAATTCTAACAAAATAACTCACAATTATGAGTTTATATTACACAATTCTAACTTAATTTCTCAGAATTAGGGAATTTGGACTTTATAACTCACAATTACCTGTTTATTTTATGCAATTCTAACATGATAACTCACAATTATGAGTTTATATCACACAATTCTGGCTTAATTTCTCAGAATTAGGGAATTTGGAGTTTATAACTCACAATTACAAGTTTACATCATGCAATTCTAACATTATAACTCACAACTATGAGTTTATATCACACAATTCTGACTTAATTTCTCAGAATTGCGGATTTCGGACTTTATATCTCACAATTACGAGATTATATCATGCAATTCTAACCTAAAAACTGACATTTGCGAGTTTATATCACACAATTCTGACTTAATTTCTCAGAATTAGGGAATTCGGACTTTATAACTCATAATGGCGAGTTTATGTCATGCAATTCTATCATGATAACTCACAAGTACAAGTTTATATCACACAATTCTGACTTAATTTCTCAGAATTAGGGAATTCGGACTTTATAACTCTCAATTACGAGATTATATCATGCAATTCTAACATGATAAGTCACAAGTATGGGTTTACATCACAGATTTCTGAATTAATTTCTCAGAATTAGTGAATTCAGATTTTATAACTCACAATTGCGAGTTTATATCATGCAATTCTATCATGATAACTCACAATTACGAGTTTATATCATGCAATTCTATCATGATAACTCACAATTACGAGTTCATATCATGCAATTCTATCATGATAACTCACAAGTACGAGTTTATATCACACAATTCTGACTTAATTTCTCAGAATGAGGGAATTCGGACGTTATAACTCACAATTGTGAGTTTATATCATGCAGTTCTATCATGATAACTCACAAGTACGTGTTTATATCACAGATTTCTGAATTAATTTCTCAGAATTAGTGAATTCAGACTTTATAACTCACAATTGCGAGTTTATATCATGCAATTCTATCATGATAACTCACAAGTACAAGTTTATATCACATATTTATGAATTAATTTCATAAGTTTAATTTCATAATTCACAAGTGTGAGTTTATATCATGCAATTCTATCATGATAACTCAAAATTACGAGTTTATATCATGCAATTCTAACATGATAACTCACAAGTACGAGTTTATATCATGCAATTCTATCATTATAACTCACAAGTGCTAATTTATATCACAAAATTCTGTCTTAATTTCTGAGAATTAGGCAATTCTGACTTTATAATACAATTGCGAGTTTATATAATGCAATTCTATCATGCTAACTCACAAGTACGACTTTATATCACACAATTCTGACATAATTTCTCAGAATTAGGGAAATCGGACATTATAACTCACAATTACGAGTTTATATCATGCAATTGTAACATGGTAACTCACAATTATGAGTTTATATCACACAATTCTGACTTAATTTCTCAGAATTAGGGAATTCGGACGTTATAACTCACAATTGTCAGTTTATATCATGCAGTTCTATCATGATAACTCACAAGTAAGAGTTTATATCACACATTTCTGACTTAATTTCTGAGAATTAGGGAGTTTGGGCTTCATAACTCACAATTGCCAGTTTATATCATGCAATTATATCATGATAACTCACAAGTAAGAGTTTATATCACACATTTCTGACTTAATTTATCAGAATTAGTGAATTCAGACTTTATAACTCACAATTGCGAGTTTATATCATGCAATTCTATCATGATAACTCACAATTACGAGTTTATATCATGCAATTCTATCATGATAACTCACAAGTACGAGTTTATATCACATATTTATGACTTAATTTATCAGAATTAGTGAATTCAGACTTTATAACTCACAATTGCGAGTTTATATCATGCAATTCTATCATGATAACTCACAAGTACGAGTTTATATCACACAATTATGACTTAATTTCTCAGAATGAGGGAATTTGGACGTTATAACTCACAATTGTGAGTTTATACAGTATCATGCAGTTCTATCATGATAACTCACAAGTACGAGTTTATATCACAGATTTCTGAATTAATTTCTCAGAATTAGTGAATTCAGACTTTATAACTCACAATTGCGAGTTTATATCATGCAATTCTATCATGATAACTCACAAGTACAAGTTTATATCACATATTTATGAATTAATTTCATAAGTTTAATTTCATAATTCACAAGTGTGAGTTTATATCATGCAATTCTAACATGATAACTCACAATTATGAGTTTATATCACAGAATTCTGACTTAATTTCTCAGAATTGTAGATTTCGGACTTTATAACTCACAATTACGAGATTATATCATACAATTCTAACCTAATAACTCACACTTGCGAGTTTATATCACACAATTCTGACTTAATTTCTCAGAATTAGGGAATTCTGACTTTATAACTCTAAATTACGAGATTATATTATGCAATTCTAACATGGTAACTCACAAGTAAGAGTTTATATCACACATTTCTGACTTAATTTATCAGAATTAGGGAAATCGGACTTTATAACTCACAATTACGAGATTATATCTTGCAATTCAAACATGATAAGTCACAAATATGGGTTTATATCACACAATTCTGACTTAATTTCTCAGAATTAGGCAATTCAGATTTTATAACGCACAATTGCAAGTTTATATCATGCAATTCTATCATGATAACTCACAAGTACGAATTTATATCACACAATTCTGACTTAATTTCTCAGAATTAGTGAATTCAGACTTTATAACTCACAATTGCGAGTTTATATCATGCAATTCTATCATGATAACTCACAATTACGAGTTCATATCATGCAATTCTATCATGATAACTCACAAGTACGAGTTTATATCACATATTTATGAATTAATTTCTCAGAATTAGTGAATTCCGACTTTATAACTCACAAGTACGAGTTTATATCATGCAATTCTATCATGATAACTCACAAGTACAAGTTTATATCACACAATTCTGACTTAATTTCTCAGAATGAGGGAATTCGGACGTTATAACTCACAATTGTGAGTTTATATCATGCAGTTCTATCATGATAACTCACAAGTACGAGTTTATATCACAGATTTCTGAATTAATTTCTCAGAATTAGTGAATTCAGACTTTATAACTCACAATTGCGAGTTTATATCATGCAATTCTATCATGATAACTCACAAGTACAAGTTTATATCACATATTTATGAATTAATTTCATAAGTTTAATTTCATAATTCACAAGTGTGAGTTTATATCATGCAATTCTAACATGATAACTCACAATTTTGAGTTTATATCACAGAATTCTGACTTAATTTCTCAGAATTGTAGATTTCGGACTTTATAACTCACAATTACGAGATTATATCATACAATTCTAACAAAATAACTCACAATTATGAGTTTATATTACACAATTCTAACTTAATTTCTCAGAATTAGGGAATTTGGACTTTATAACTCACAATTACCTGTTTATTTTATGCAATTCTAACATGATAACTCACAATTATGAGTTTATATCACACAATTCTGGCTTAATTTCTCAGAATTAGGGAATTTGGAGTTTATAACTCACAATTACAAGTTTACATCATGCAATTCTAACATTATAACTCACAACTATGAGTTTATATCACACAATTCTGACTTAATTTCTCAGAATTGCGGATTTCGGACTTTATATCTCACAATTATGAGATTATATCATGCAATTCTAACCTAAAAACTGACATTTGCGAGTTTATATCACACAATTCTGACTTAATTTCTCAGAATTAGGGAATTCGGACTTTATAACTCATAATGGCGAGTTTATGTCATGCAATTCTATCATGATAACTCACAAGTACAAGTTTATATCACACAATTCTGACTTAATTTCTCAGAATTAGGGAATTCGGACTTTATAACTCTCAATTACGAGATTATATCATGCAATTCTAACATGATAAGTCACAAGTATGGGTTTACATCACAGATTTCTGAATTAATTTCTCAGAATTAGTGAATTCAGACTTTATAACTCACAATTGCGAGTTTATATCATGCAATTCTATCATGATAACTCACAATTACGAGTTTATATCATGCAATTCTATCATGATAACTCACAAGTACGAGTTTATATCACATATTTATGAATTAATTTCTCAGAATTAGTGAATTCCGACTTCATAACTCACAAGTGCGAGTTTATATCATGCAATTCTATCATGATAACTCACAAGTACGAGTTTATATCACAGATTTCTGAATTAATTTCTCAGAATTAGTGAATTCAGACTTTATAACTCACAATTGCGAGTTTATATCATGCAATTCTATCATGATAAATCACAATTACGAGTTTATATCATGCAATTCTATCATGATAACTCACAAGTACGAGTTTATATCATGCAATTCTATCATGATAACTCACAATTGTGAGTTTATATCATGCAGTTCTATCATGATAACTCACAAGTACGAGTTTATATAACAGATTTCTGAATTAATTTCTCAGAATTAGTGAATTCAGACTTTATAACTCACAATTGCGAGTTTATATCATGCAATTCTATCATGATAACTCACAATTACGAGTTTATATCATGCAATTCTATCATGATAACTCACAATTACGAGTTTATTTCATGCAATTCTATCATGATAACTCACAAGTACAAGTTTATATCACACAATTCTGACTTAATTTCTCAGAATTAGGGATTTCGGACTTTATAACTCACAATTACGAGTTTATATCATGCAATTCTAACATGGTAACTCACAATTATGAGTTTATATCACACAATTCTTACTAAATTTCTCAGAATTAGGGAATTCGGACTTTATAACTCACAATTACAAGTTTATATCATGGAATTTTAACTTAATAACTCACAACTGCAAGTTTATTTCTCACAATTCTGACTTAATTTCTCAGAATTAGGGAATTCGGACTTTATAACTCACAATTGTGAGTTTATATCATGCAGTTCTATCATGATAACTCACAAGTACGAGTTTATATCACAGATTTCTGAATTAATTTCTCAGAATTAGTGAATTCAGACTTTATAACTCTAAATTACGAGATTATATTATGCAATTCTAACACGGTAACTCACAAGTAAGAGTTTATATCACACATTTCTGAATTAATTTCTCAGAATTAGTGAATTCAGACTTTATAACTCACAATTACGAGTTTATATCATGCAATTCTAACATGGTAACTCACAATTATGAGTTTATATCACACAATTCTGACTAAATTTCTCAGAATTAGGGTATTCGGACTTTATAACTCACAATTGCAAGTTTATATCTGTTATGAAGCAGACGGGACAACAAGGTAAGTATAATACAAGTGATGTTTATTAATATTAGCAGCGGTGCCGGAGGTGAACGGAGATCCTGAGATGGTGAGTACGTGATGGTAGGAGGGTTTCTGAGCCGGTTTGGAACTTGATGGGAATAACAGATCCTTTTCTTTGTAGGTGGCGAGACGGGAGGATTCCAAGAACGATCGAAGGAGGTATACTTGAGAGTCCGTGAGTCCACCAACCTCCGCTGACGTGGAAGTCAGCTTACGGCCACACACCACTGACGACTGGAACTGAGAAGACACAGAAGACTGGAACTGGAACGAGACAGAGTTCAGGTAAGTACAATAGGGTAAGTATTTAGATAGTGAGACTCGTAGAGAGACACTAGCAGTCCGCTTTCGCTAGAACGAGCCCGGACAATGAGTGGTGTGTGGAGAGTGGCTTTTATGTGCTGGTGATGATTGCGTGCAGGTGTTCATTAATCAGTACTCAGGTGACGGTGATCTGGGAGTGATTGTGGGTGCAGAACCTGACCAATCCGTGACACTACCCCCCTCCCCAGGGCCCGCTCCCGAGGGCCGAAGTCTCTTGCGCCGTGGTGGTCTACCTCGTCCTCGGGGTGCAGGGAACTCAGGATGACTAGCGTGGAACTCCTCAGTGAGCGTGGGATCTAGGATGTCGTCTCTTGGGACCCATGACCTCTCCTCTGGTCCATAACCCTCCCAGTCTACCAGGTACTCGAGTAGACCACCACGACGACGAGACCGGAGAATCTCCCGGACGGAATAGACGGCTCCATCTTCCAGCATGAGGGGGGGAGGAGGTTCCTCTTCGTGGTCAGGTTCTGTGGAGGGAGTGAGAGGTGGGTGAAATGGTTTCAATAGTGAGACATGGAAGGTGGGGTGAATACGATACTCAGGTGGAAGTTGAAGCTTGTAGGTAACGGGGTTGACCTGTTCCAGGATGTTGAAGGGACCAACAAACCTGGGACTCAACTTCTTGCAGGGCAGTCGCAGACGGATATCCCTAGTAGAAAGCCATACCTGATCGCCTGGCCTGAATTCTGGAGCTGGAGCCCTCCTCCGATCAGCGAAGGCTTTCTGTCTGCGTACTGCCCTCTGTAGATGGTGGTGTGCTTCGTCCCAGACCCTCTCGCTCTCCCGGAACCAGTAATCCACTGCGGGGACCTCAGATGGTTCACCATTCCAGGGAAATAGCGGTGGTTGGAACCCGAGGACGCACTGGAATGGTGTGAGGCCGGTGGATGGTTGCCGCAGTGAATTTTGGGCATACTCTGCCCAGCCCAGAAACTGGTTCCAGGAGTTCTGGTGGTTGTGGCAGAAGGTCCGGAGGAACCGCCCCACTTCCTGGATTTTCCTCTCCGTCTGGCCATTAGACTGCGGATGATAGCCAGAGGAGAGGCTGATGGTCACACCTAGGAGACGGAAGAAGGATTTCCATAGACGGGAGATAAATTGAGGACTGCGGTCCGATACAATATCCTCAGGTATGCCATACTGACGGAAGACGTGATTGAACAGGAGTTCGGCCGTTTCAAAGGCAGTGGGTAGCCCCTTCAGGGGCAGTAACTTGCAGAACTTGGAGAATCGATCCACTATAACAAAGATGCAGGTGTTTTCATCCGATGCGGGCAAGTCTGTCATAAAATCCACTCCCAGGTGTGACCAGGGGCGGTTCGGGATCGGCAAGGGATGGAGCTTACCTGCGGGTAAATGTCTGGGACTTTTGGACATGGCACACTCCTTACAACCCTGGACGAACCGCTGCACATCCCTTGCCATCCCAGGCCACCAGAAGCGTTCGGATAGCAACGAGAGGGTGTTGCTGGTCCCGGGATGTCCAGTGCCCAGGGAAGTGTGGATGGAGCGAATGAGATCTACCCGTTGTGTCCTAGGGATGTAACGTCGATTAGGAGGACAGCCCGGCGGAGGGCGAGGCTCAGGAGTAGCGACACTAGGGGGAGCTGACCATTCGATGGGGTTGATGAATATGTCTTGAGGGAGGATATAGCTGGGAGGCTCAGAGGAATCAGTGGAATCGTGGATTCGGGACAATGCATCTGCTCTGATATTTTTTGGACCTGGACGATATGAGATGGTGAAGTGGAACCTTGAAAAGAACAGTGCCCACCTGGCCTGACGTGGGCACAGTCTTTTTGCATCACGGAGGTATTGGAGATTTTTATGATCAGTGAGTACCTGGAAAGGATGATTGGCTCCCTCCAACCAGTGTCGCCACTCCTCCAGGGCGAGCTTGATGGCGAGAAGTTCCCGGTTGCCGATGTCATAGTTCTTCTCCGCCGGGCTGAACTTCCGGGAGAAGTAGGCACATGGATGGAGTAAGCTTGGGGTACCGTGATGCTGGGAGAGAATAGCTCCGACTCCTGATGTCGACGCATCCACCTCCACCACGAAAGGGAGTTCGGGATCCGGATGGCGCAGAATGGGAGTCTGGGTGAAGGCGTCCTTGAGAGATTGGAAGGCTGCGGCGGCCTCAGGGTTCCAGGTGAGTTTATTTGGTTTCCCTTTGAGCAGGTTGGTTAATGGCGTTGCGATGATACTGTAACCTTGAATGAAGCGGCGGTAGAAATTCGCAAAGCCGAGAAACCTCTGGAGCTCCTTGACAGAAGAGGGTTTCGGCCAGGACGTGACAGATGACACCTTCCTCTCGTCCATACGAATGCCCTCTCGGTCGATGACATAACCCAGGAACTGGACGGATGGAAGGTGGAATGAACATTTCTCTGCTTTCAGGAAGAGTTGGTGTTCCCTGAGTTTCTGGAGGACCTCCGCAACGTGGTGGCTGTGTTCGGATTCACTCTGGGAGTATATGAGGATATCATCAATGTAGACTATTACTGACCGATGGAGAAACTCCCGGAGGACTTCATGTATGAAGTTTTGAAATACGGAAGGGGCGTTGACCAGGCCATAGGGCATGACACAGTACTCGTAGTGGCCTGTAGGGGTCACGAAAGCAGTCTTCCACTCATCCCCCTTCCGTATTCTCACCAGATTGTAGGCGCTGCGGAGGTCCAATTTGGTGAAGATGGTGGCTGACCGGAGTTGTTCGAGGGCCGCAGGGACGAGAGGAAGGGGATACTTGAACTTGACAGTACTCTGGTTCAGAATGCGGTAATCTATACACGGCCGCAGCCCTCCATCCTTTTTAGCTACAAAGAAGAAGCTTGATGCTGCGGGAGAAGTGGAGGGGCGAATGTACCCTTGCTGAAGAGCCTCTTGGATATACTCCTCCATGGCCTTAGTCTCCGGAAGTGACAACGGGTAGATCCTTCCTCTGGGCAAAGGAGCATCTGGAATCAGGTCTATGGCGCAGTCCCATGGCCGATGGGGAGGTAGCTGGGAAGCTCTCTTGGGGCAGAAGACGTCCTGGAACGAGGAGTAGATATCCGGAATCTTGGTAGATCGTTGCTCCAGGGGGCTCTCGATGGACGTGGTGCAGACAGGAATGGGTCTTGGTAGTGGACGTGGAATTTCTGGAAAGCACTCTGGATGACAGTCGTGGCCCCACCGGATTACCTCTCCGTTGCCCCAAGAGATGATGGGATTGTGCTTCACCAGCCACGGGCGCCCCAAGATGATGTCCATGGTGGCCCCCTCCAGAACCAGAAGTTGAATGTCCTCTTGGTGAAGAGCTCCAATCTGTAGGTGGATGAATTGGCATTTACGATGGATGCGGGGTCGTGCAGTGATGGAACGTGTTATGGGCTGAATCTGGTAGACGCTCGACGAAGCTTCGGTTCGGAGCTGCAGCTGGCGACAGAGGTTCCCCGAGATGAAGTTTCCCGCTGACCCGGAGTCGATGAGGGCGTGGGCTATGACAGAAGACGTGGAAGTGGTTAACTGAACACATGTAGATAGAGGATACATCTTTTCAACTTCAGACTGGATAACACTCACCGCGGTAGGGATAGGACGAAGGGGGCATTTCATCCGAACATGCCCACTGGCGCCACAATAGAGACACAAACCCCGGGTCAGCCTTCTCTGTCGCTCAGCGGCTGACAGTCTACCAGATTCAAGTATCATCGGTTCTGGTTCTGGAGGGCTGGCGGTCTCCACTGGGCGGAGGAGTGCATTAGAGGAGACATCGGAGAGAGTCTGATATGTTTGCATACGGTCAGAACATCTGATGGATTGCTGGATGAAACGCTCTAGACCCATAGCGTCATCTGACGCAGCTAGTTGGAGGCGAAGACGGGGTTCGAGCCCAAGACGATAGGTGGTCAGCAACGACCGCTCGTTCCATCCACTGGCAGCAGCTAGGGTTCGAAAACGTAAGGCATACTCATGAGTTGACATCGATCCTTGTGATAAGTGATAAAGCTGCTCACCCGCTGACACTTCTCCGTCTGTACGGCTAAACACTTCCTTGAAGTGAGCGATGAATGCCTGGATGGAACGAGTGGCCGGCCCGCTTTGCTGCCACATCGATTCAGCCCACTTCAAAGCTGGTCCTGTGAGAAGAGAGGTGATAAACGCTATTTTAGACTGGTCTGTAGGATAGAGCGCTGGTTGCATAGAAAAGACTAAAGAACATTGCAGTAGAAATCCATTGCACTCCTCCGCCCCGCCAGCGTAGGGCGCTGGTCGGGCCATGGGACTGGATGGTAGTGGTTCCGAAGAAGTGCACGGAGGTGTGGGTGCCGGCGGTGCGGAAGGGGTGACAGATGGAGATGACATCAAAACCTTCCGCAGAGAATCTACCAGTTCCTGAAAGGGGTCCTGAGCACTCATGCTGCTTACGGTTTTGGTCCGGGCTTCCTGTTATGAAGCAGACGGGACAACAAGGTAAGTATAATACAAGTGATGTTTATTAATATTAGCAGCGGTGCCGGAGGTGAACGGAGATCCTGAGATGGTGAGTACGTGATGGTAGGAGGGTTTCTGAGCCGGTTTGGAACTTGATGGGAATAACAGATCCTTTTCTTTGTAGGTGGCGAGACGGGAGGATTCCAAGAACGATCGAAGGAGGTATACTTGAGAGTCCGTGAGTCCACCAACCTC
This sequence comes from Garra rufa, assembly GCF_049309525.1. Lineage (NCBI taxonomy): Eukaryota > Metazoa > Chordata > Actinopteri > Cypriniformes > Cyprinidae > Garra > Garra rufa. The sequence goes on along the minus strand of NW_027394276.1, from coordinate 8,516,884 downwards.
CGCTGACGTGGAAGTCAGCTTACGGCCACACACCACTGACGACTGGAACTGAGAAGACACAGAAGACTGGAACTGGAACGAGACAGAGTTCAGGTAAGTACAATAGGGTAAGTATTTAGATAGTGAGACTCGTAGAGAGACACTAGCAGTCCGCTTTCGCTAGAACGAGCCCGGACAATGAGTGGTGTGTGGAGAGTGGCTTTTATGTGCTGGTGATGATTGCGTGCAGGTGTTCATTAATCAGTACTCAGGTGACGGTGATCTGGGAGTGATTGTGGGTGCAGAACCTGACCAATCCGTGACAAATTCATGGAATTTTAACTTAATAACTCAAAACTGCAAGTTTATATCACACAATTCTGACTTAATTTCTCAGAATTAGGGAATACTGACTTTATAACTCTAAATTACGAGATTATATTATGCAATTCTAACATGGTAACTCACAAGTAAGGGTTTATATCACACATTTCTGACTTAATTTATCAGAATTAGGGAAATCGGACTTTATAACTCACAATTAAGAGATTATATCATGCAATTCAAACATGATAAGTCACAAGTATGGGTTTATATCACACATTTCTGAATTAATTTCTCAGAATTAGGCAATTCGGACTTTATAACGCACAATTGCAAGTTCATATCATGCAATTCTATCATGATAACTCACAAGTACGAGTTTATATCACACAATTCTGACTTAATTTCTCAGAATGAGGGAATTCGGACGTTATAACTCACAATTGTGAGTTTATATCATGCAGTTCTATCATGATAACTCACAAGTACGAGTTTATATCACAGATTTCTGAATTAATTTCTCAGAATTAGTGAATTCAGACTTTATAACTCACAATTGCGAGTTTATATCATGCAATTCTATCATAATAACTCACAATTACGAGTTTATATCATGCAATTCTATCATGATAACTCACAAGTACGAGTTTATATCACATATTTATGAATTAATTTCTCAGAATTAGTGAATTCCGACTTTATAACTCACAAGTGCGAGTTTATATCATGCAATTCTATCATGATAACTCACAAGTACGAGTTTATATCACAGATTTCTGAATTAATTTCTCAGAATTAGTGAATTCAGACTTTATAACTCACAATTGCGAGTTTATATCATGCAATTCTATCATGATAACTCACAATTACGAGTTTATATCATGCAATTCTATCATGATAACTCACAAGTACGAGTTTATATCACATATTTATGAATTAATTTCTCAGAGTTAGTGAATTCAGACTTTATAACTCACAATTGTGAGTTTATATCATGCAATTCTATCATGATAACTCACAATTGTGAGTTTATATCATGCAATTCTAACATAATAAGTCACAAGTATGGGTTTATATCACAGATTTCTGAATTAATTTCTCAGAATTAGTGAATTCAGACTTTATAACTCACAATTGCGAGTTTATATCATGCAATTCTATCATGATAACTCACAAGTACGAGTTTATATCACATATTTATGAATTAATTTCATAAGTTTAATTTCATAATTCACAAGTGTGAGTTCATATCATGCAATTCTAACATGATAACTCACAATTATGAGTTTATATCACAGAATTCTGACTTAATTTCTCAGAATTGTAGATTTCGGACTTTATAACTCACAATTACGAGATTATATCATACAATTCTAACCTAATAACTCACAATTATGAGTTTATATCACACAATTCTGACTTAATTTCTCAGAATTAGTGAATTTAGACTTTATAACTCACAATTACGAGTTTAAATCATGCAATTCTAACAAAATAGCTCACAATTATGAGTTTATATTACACAATTCTGACTAAATTTCTCAGAATTAGGGTATTCGGACTTTATAACTCACAATTAGAAGTTTATATCATGGAATTTTAACTTAATAACTCAAAACTGCAAGTTTATATCACACAATTCTGACTTAATTTCTCAGAATTAGGGAATACTGACTTTATAACTCTAAATTACGAGATTATATTATGCAATTCTAACATGGTAACTCACAAGTAAGAGTTTATATCACACATTTCTGACTTAATTTATCAGAATTAGGGAAATCGGACTTTATAACTCACAATTAAGAGATTATATCATGCAATTCAAACATGATAAGTCACAAGTATGGGTTTATATCACACAATTCTGACTTAATTTCTCAGAATTAGGCAATTCGGACTTTATAACGCACAATTGCAAGTTCATATCATGCAATTCTATCATGATAACTCACAAGTACGAGTTTATATCACACAATTCTGACTTAATTTCTCAGAATGAGGGAATTCGGACGTTATAACTCACAATTGTGAGTTTATATCATGCAGTTCTATCATGATAACTCACAATTACGAGTTTATATCATGCAATTCTATCATGATAACTCACAATTGTGAGTTTATATCATGCAATTCTATCATGATAACTCACAATTACGAGTTTATATAACATATTTATGAATTAATTTCATAAGTTTAATTTCATAATTCACAAGTGTGAGTTTATATCATGCAATTTTGACTTAATTTCTCAGAATTAGTGAATTCAGACTTTATAACTCACAATTGCGAGTTTATATCATGCAATTCTATCATAATAACTCACAATTATGAGTTTATATCATGCAATTCTATCATGATAACTCACAAGTACACGTTTATATCACACAATTCTGACTTAATTTCTCAGAATTAGGGAATTCGGACTTCATAACTCTCAATTACGAGATTATATCATGCAATTCTAACATCATAAATCACAAGTATGGGTTTACATCACAGATTTCTGAATTAATTTCTCAGAATTAGTGAATTCAGACTTCATAACTCACAATTACGAGTTTATATCATGCAATTCTAACATGGTAACTCACAATTATGAGTTTATATCACACAATTCTGACTAAATTTCTCAGAATTAGGGTATTCGGACTTTATAATTCACAATTACAAGTTTATATCATGGAATTTTAACTTAATAACTCAAAACTGCAAGTTTATATCACACAATTCTGACTTAATTTCTCAGAATTAGGGAATTCTGACTTTATAACTCTAAATTACGAGATTATATTATGCAATTCTAACATGGTAACTCACAAGTAAGAGTTTATATCACACATTTCTGACTTAATTTATCAGAATTAGGGAAATCGGACTTTATAACTCACAATTAAGAGATTATATCATGCAATTCAAACATGATAAGTCACAAGTATGGGTTTATATCACACAATTCTGACTTAATTTCTCAGAATTAGGCAATTCGGACTTTATAACGCACAATTGCAAGTTCATATCATGCAATTCTATCATGATAACTCACAAGTACGAGTTTATATCACACAATTCTGACTTAATTTCTCAGAATGAGGGAATTCGGACGTTATAACTCACAATTGTGAGTTTATATCATGCAGTTCTATCATGATAACTCACAATTACGAGTTTATATCATGCAATTCTATCATGATAACTCACAATTGTGAGTTTATATCATGCAATTCTATCATGATAACTCACAATTACGAGTTTATATAACATATTTATGAATTAATTTCATAAGTTTAATTTCATAATTCACAAGTGTGAGTTTATATCATGCAATTTTGACTTAATTTCTCAGAATTAGGGAAGTCACAAGTATGGGTTTATATCACAGATTTCTGAATTAATTTCTCAGAATTAGTGAATTCAGACTTTATAACTCACAATTGTGAGTTTATATCATGCAATTCTATCATGATAACTCACAATTACGAGTTTATATAACATATTTATGAATTAATTTCATAAGTTTAATTTCATAATTCACAAGTGTGAGTTTTTATCATGCAATTCTGACTTAATTTCTCAGAATTAGGGAATTCGGACTTTATAACTCACAATTGTGAGTTTATGTCATGCAATTCTATCATGATAACTCACAATTACGAGTTTATATCATGCAATTCTAACATAATAAGTCACAAGTATGGGTTTATATCACAGATTTCTGAATTCATTTCTCAGAATTAGTGAATTCAGACTTTATAACTCACAATTACGAGATTATATCATGCAATTCTAACCTAAAAACTGACATTTGCGAGTTTATATCACACAATTCTGACTTAATTTCTCAGAATTAGGGAATTCGGACTTTATAACTCATAATGGCGAGTTTATGTCATGCAATTCTATCATGATAACTCACAAGTACAAGTTTATATCACACAATTCTGACTTAATTTCTCAGAATTAGGGAATTCGGACTTTATAACTCTCAATTACGAGATTATATCATGCAATTCTAACATGATAAGTCACAAGTATGGGTTTACATCACAGATTTCTGAATTAATTTCTCAGAATTAGTGAATTCAGACTTTATAACTCACAATTGCGAGTTTATATCATGCAATTCTATCATGATAACTCACAATTACGAGTTTATATCATGCAATTCTATCATGATAACTCACAATTACGAGTTCATATCATGCAATTCTATCATGATAACTCACAAGTACGAGTTTATATCACACAATTCTGACTTAATTTCTCAGAATGAGGGAATTCGGACGTTATAACTCACAATTGTGAGTTTATATCATGCAGTTCTATCATGATAACTCACAAGTACGAGTTTATATCACAGATTTCTGAATTAATTTCTCAGAATTAGTGAATTCAGACTTTATAACTCACAATTGCGAGTTTATATCATGCAATTCTATCATGATAACTCACAAGTACAAGTTTATATCACATATTTATGAATTAATTTCATAAGTTTAATTGGTAACACTTTATTTTAAGGGTCCAGAATAATGCATTAGTTAAGCATTAATTAACTGTTAATTTGTTCACAATTAAGCATTAGTTGAGCACAAACACACTAGTAATTAATGATTAATTTAACATTTTAAGGTTCCCAAATGATGTATTAGTTAAGTATTAATAAACTAGTAAATCACGATTAACTTGTTCACAATTATGCATCAGATAAGCATGAACACATACATAAATAATGATTAACTGAAAATATAGTAAGGGCATATTAACCATTATTTACAAATTATTAAACGTTTAAAAACACATCAATAAGCAAAAATAAATAACAAAAATAAGCTAGTAAAAAATAAATAATTAAATGTACAGTAAATATATGTTAGCCCTTATTTACAAATTAATAAGCCATTATTATTTTAATATTTTTTTTGTAGTGATGTAAATATATTTCTATGATTTACCATCTATTAAGTTAACCAAATAATAAACTAGTAATTATGTTTAATTACTGCTGGTTTGCAATTATATATGGCTAAAATAGTGTAATGAGGACTATTTGATGCATCAGGTTCTAAAGTGAAAGTTATATCCACATTAATTATGGCACTTAAGTGATATTTAAGTTTATTCACCAGAATAAGCCAATAATTATGGCTAACCTGCCATTAATACAGTACTAATAAAGCCGATTTGACCCCCTATTCTGAAGTGAAAGTTATATCCACATTTATTATGGCACTTATTGAGTGATATTCAAGTTTATTTACCAGAATAAGCCAATAATTAAGGCTAACCTGCCATTAATACAGTACTAATAAAGCCGATTTGACCCCCTATTCTGAAGTGAAAGTTATATTCACATTAATTATGGCACTTATTGAGTGATATTCAAGTTTATTTACCAGAATAAGCCAATAATAATACTGACGTATTTACAGCATCTACACGTACAAATACATATGTATTTTTAGCACTTTAACGTACAATACATACGTTTTGACATCACCTAAAAACAAATCCTTATGAATACTGAAATTGCGGCATTAATTTCATTATTATTGTTGTTATTAATTGTCATACCAATTGCCTTATGTTTTCATTTGCATTATAAAATAGTTGAATCGTTTACTTTATATGAAATTATAACATTCCATACTGTTCTGTGTGATTTCTGCTGCCAGCTCGTTTCCAAGAATAGGTCTACATAATGTTAAGCAAGCCTACACTTTAAACTCAAATACATTTCTGCAATCGTTTAAGCATTCATGTAATATTAACTTCGTTTGGCTGCGACTAACAACAGAACCATAAAATACACTGAACACGAATCATAATTACAAAATGAAAAGATTTTATTTTTGCGCTAATCCAGATCTTCAGAATCCATACGACTGTGAGGAACAGACCCAAATTAAAACCTTTATACGGCGATCTTCATCTCCATCCCGAGCAGCGAGTCCAGCAGCAACAGCAATAAACCCGCGCTGAAGTGATTTTTTCAAATTCAAATATTGCCGCATTAAGAAACAACAGGTTTTACGGCAGGAAAATCGAACACTCATTGGTTCTCGCCTGCCTTCGTCACAGATTACGACATGACGTGTTTCTGGTGAGATGAATGATGCGCGGGCGCAATCACGGAGTGGATCAAGACAATAATATGGATATTATTTTCAGCGATTATCAATTTAAAATCTGCCCAGCACCTCAAACAAACCTACTGCATTATGCCAGAGAGGACTGCGGCTGCAAATGTATCGTCATTTGGATTACTTTTTGGTACGGCTGTTGATATTTTTGCAATAAATCGATGATTGTGATTGCACTTTTAAGTCTGTCATGTTTTGTTTTCTTTATTACTGTACTGAGAGAGTTATGGTTAACGTTAGGTTTAGAGGTAGGAGTGGGATTATAAAAAATATATTTATTGCAAATTCTTACTGAAATGGCAATTTCTCTGCATATTTTGGTCAGTTACGTTTTAATGCTTTTATATTAGCTATAAAATGGGTAGGTTTAGGTTTGGGGGTAGGTTAAGAGGGCTAAAAATCAAAATCGCTTATTAATAAAATTATAAAATTGCAATTGCTATAAAATCGGTTTCGTTTTTGGGGTACGTTAAGGGGGCTAGAAAAAATCTAAATCTAAACGTAACGTATAAAACCCATGTATAAACAATGAGATCAGACTGAATTATTGGCTTATTCTGGTAAATAAACTTGAATATCACTCAATAAGTGCCATAATAATTGTGGATATAACTTTCACTTCAGAATAGGGGGTCAAATCGGCTTTATTCGTACTATATTAATGGCAGTTTAGCCATAATTATTGGCTCATTCTGGTAAATAAACTTGAATATCACTCAATAAGTGCCATAATTGTCACCTATTGGTCATCCTGTCATCATAAACTCTTGCACTACACATCATGGACTTCATTCCCCACAAGCCACTGCACTAATCACTGCAATCACCTGCTCCCTGTTTCTCACTGCACTGATTACCGCTCACACCTGCACCTCATTTCTAGGACTGCATTTAAGCCACTCACACACACAGCCACCTTGCGAAGTCTTATCGTTCCTCATGGTCGTAATTTTGAGCGTTTCTTCCCGTGTTTGTTTTCCCGTGTGTGTGATTCCTGGACTCCCTCCCGTGTTTGATTCTCGCTGCCAGCCCCGACCTTTCTGCCTGTTTTTTGACTACGATTTCTGCCTGCCCCTTTGTGTTTGTTTGCCTGAATAAAATGCTGCAAATGGATCTGCACATCTCAGTCCGTCCCTGTGACAATAATAAATGTGGATATAACTTTCACTTCAGAATAGGGGGTCAAATCGGCTTTATTAGTAGTGTATTAATGGCAGGTTAGCCTTAATTATTGGCTCATTCTGGTGAATAAACTTGAATATCACTCAATAAGTGCCATAATTAATGTGGATATAACTTTCACTTCAGAATAGGGGGTCAAATTGGCTTTATTAGTACTGTATTAATGGCAGGTTAGCCTTAATTATTGGCTCATTCTGGTGAATAAACTTGAATATCACTCAATAATTGCCATAATTAATATGGATATAACTTTAACATTAGAACTGTAGAACCTGATGCATCAAATAGTCCTTATTACACAATTTTAGCCATATATAATTGCAAACCAGCAGTAATTAAACATAATTACTAGTTTATTATTCGGTTAATTTAATAGATGGTAAATCACAGAAATATATTTACATCACTACAAAAATATTAAAATAATAATGGCTTATTAATTTGTAAATAATGGTTAATATGCCCTTACTATATTTTCAGTTAATCATTATTTATGTATGTGTTCATGCTTATCTGATGCGTAATTGTGAACAAGTTAATCGTGATTTACTAGTTTATTAATACTTAACTAATACATCATTTGGGAACCTTAAAATGTTAAATTAGTCATTAATTACTAGTGTGTTTGTGCTTAACTAATGCTTAATTGTGAACAAATTAACAGTTAATTAATGCTTAACTAATGCATTATTCTGGACCCTTAAAATAAAGTGTTACCGTTTAATTTCATAATTCACAAGTGTGAGTTTATATCATGCAATTCTATCATGATAACTCAAAATTACGAGTTTATATCATGCAATTCTAACCTGATAACTCACAAGTACGAGTTTATATCATGCAATTCTATCATTATAACTCACAAGTGCTAATTTATATCACACAATTCTGACATAATTTCTCAGAATTAGGCAATTCTGACTTTATAACACAATTGCTAGTTTATATAATGCAATTCTATCATGCTAACTCACAAGTACGACTTTATATCACACAATTCTGACATAATTTCTCAGAATTAGGGAAATCGGACATTATAACTCACAATTACGAGTTCATATCATGCAATTGTAACATGGTAACTCACAATTATGAGTTTATATCACACAATTCTGACTTAATTTCTCAGAATTAGGGAATTCGGACGTTATAACTCACAATTACGAGTTTATATCATGCAGTTCTATCATGATAACTCACAAGTAAGAGTTTATATCACACATTTCTGACTTAATTTCTGAGAATTGGGGAGTTTGGGCTTCATAACTCACAATTGCCAGTTTATATCATGCAATTCTATCATGATAACTCAAAATTAGGAGTTTATATCATGCAATTCTATCATGATAACTCAAAAGTACGAGTTTATATCACATATTTATGAATTAATTTCTCAGAATTAGTGAATTCAAACTTTATAACTCACAAGTGCGAGTTTATATCATGCAATTCTATCATGCTAACTCACAAGTACGACTTTATATCACACATTTCTGACATAATTTCTCAGAATTAGGGAAATCGGACTTTATAACTCACAATTACGAGTTTATATCACGCAATTGTAACATGGTAACTCACAATTATGAGTTTATATCACACAATTCTGACTAAATTTCTCAGAATTAGGGAATTCGGACTTTATAACTCACAATTACAAGTTTATATCATGGAATTTTAACTTAATAACTCAAAACTGCAAGTTTATTTCTCACAATTCTGACTTAATTTCTCAGAATTAGGGAATTCGGACTTTATAACTAACAATGGCGAGTTTATATCATGCAATTCTATCATGATAACTCACAAGTACAAGTTTATATCACACAATTCTGACTTAATTTCTCAGAATTAGGGAATTCTGACTTTATAACTCTAAATTACGAGATTATATTATGCAATTCTAACATGGTAACTCACAAGTAAGAGTTTATATCACACATTTCTGACTTAATTTCTCATAATTAGGCAATTCGGACTTTATAACGCACAATTGCAAGTTTATATCATGCAATTCTATCATGATGACTCACAAGTACTAGTTTATATCACACAATTCTGAATTAATTTCTCAGAATGAGGGAATTCGGACGTTATAACTTGCAATTGTGAGTTTATATCATGTAGTTCTATCATGATAACTCACAAGTACGAGTTTATATCACAGATTTCTGAATTAATTTCTCAGAATTAGTGAATTCAGACTTTATAACTCACAATTGCGAGTTTATATCATGCAATTCTATCATGATAACTCACAATTACGAGTTTATATCATGCAATTCTATCATGATAACTCACAATTACGAGTTTATATCATGCAATTATATCATGATAACTCACAAGTACGAGTTTATATCACATATTTATGAATTAATTTCTCAGAATTAGTGAATTCCGACTTTATAACTCACAAGTGCGAGTTTATATCATGCAATTCTATCATGATAACTCACAAGTACGAGTTTATATCACAGATTTCTGAATTAATTTCTCAGAATTAGTGAATTCAGACTTTATAACTCACAATTGCGAGTTTATATCATGCAATTCTATCATGATAACTCACAATTACGAGTTTATATCATGCAATTCTATCATGATAACTCACAAGTACGAGTTTATATCACAGATTTCTGAATTAATTTCTCAGAATTAGTGAATTCAGACTTTATAACTCACAATTGCGAGTTTATATCATGCAATTCTATCATGATAACTCACAATTGTGAGTTTATATCATGCAATTCTATCATGATAACTCACAATTACGAGTTTGTATAACATATTTATGAATTAATTTCATAAGTTTAATTTCATAATTCACAAGTGTGAGTTTTTATCATGCAATTCTGACTTAATTTCTCAGAATTAGGGAATTCGGACTTTATAACTCACAATTGTGAGTTTATGTCATGCAATTCTATCATGATAACTCACAATTACGAGTTTATATCATGCAATTCTAACATAATAAGTCACAAGTATGGGTTTATATCACAGATTTCTGAATTAATTTCTCAGAATTAGTGAATTCAGACTTTATAACTCACAATTGCGAGTTTATATCATGCAATTCTATCATGATAACTCACAAGTACGAGTTTATATCACATATTTATGAATTAATTTCATAAGTTTAATTTCATAATTCACAAGTGTGAGTTTATATCATGCAATTCTAACATGATAACTCACAATTATGAGTTTATATCACAGAATTCTGACTTAATTTCTCAGAATTGTAGATTTCGGACTTTATAACTCACAATTACGAGATTATATCATACAATTCTAACCTAATAACTCACACTTGCGACTTTATATCACACAATTCTGACTTAATTTCTCAGAATTAGTGAATTTAGACTTTATAACTCACAATTACGAGTTTAAATCATGCAATTCTAACAAAATAACTCACAATTATGAGTTTATATTACACAATTCTAACTTAATTTCTCAGAATTAGGGAATTTGGACTTTATAACTCACAATTACCTGTTTATTTTATGCAATTCTAACATGATAACTCACAATTATGAGTTTATATCACACAATTCTGGCTTAATTTCTGAGAATTAGGGAATTTGGACTTTATAACTCACAATTACAAGTTTACATCATGCAATTCTAACATTATAACTCACAACTATGAGTTTATATCACACAATTCTGACTTAATTTCTCAGAATTGCGGATTTCGGACTTTATATCTCACAATTACGAGATTATATCATGCAATTCTAACCTAAAAACTGACATTTGCGAGTTTATATCACACAATTCTGACTTAATTTCTCAGAATTAATGAATTCGGACTTTATAACTCATAATGGCGAGTTTATGTCATGCAATTCTATCATGATAACTCACAAGTACAAGTTTATATCACACAATTCTGACTTAATTTCTCAGAATTAGGGAATTCAGACTTTATAACTCTCAATTACGAGATTATATCATGCAATTCTAACATGATAAGTCACAATTACGAGTTTATATCATGCAATTCTATCATGGTAACTCACAATTACGAGTTTATATCATGCAATTCTATCATGATAACTCACAAGTACAAGTTTATATCACACAATTCTGACTTAATTTCTCAGAATTAGGGAATTCGGACTTTATAACTCACAATTACGAGTTTATATCATGCAATTCTAACATGGTAACTCACAATTATGAGTTTATATCACACAATTCTTACTAAATTTCTCAGAATTAGGGAATTCGGACTTTATAACTCACAATTACAAGTTTATATCATGGAATTTTAACTTAATAACTCACAACTGCAAGTTTATTTCTCACAATTCTGACTTAATTTCTCAGAATTAGGGAATTCGGACTTTATAACTCACAATTGTGAGTTTATATCATGCAATTCTATCATGATAACTCACAAGTACACGTTTATAGCACACAATTCTGACTTAATTTCTCAGAATTAGGGAATTCGGACTTCATAAGTCTCAATTACGAGATTATATCATGCAATTCTAACATCATAAATCACAAGTATGGGTTTACATCACAGATTTCTGAATTAATTTCTCAGAATTAGTGAATTCAGACTTCATAACTCACAATTACGAGTTTATATCATGCAATTCTAACATGGTAACTCACAATTATGAGTTTATATCACACAATTCTGACTAAATTTCTCAGAATTAGGGTATTCGGACTTTATAATTCACAATTACAAGTTTATATCATGGAATTTTAACTTAATAACTCAAAACTGCAAGTTTATATCACACAATTCTGACTTAATTTCTCAGAATTAGGGAATTCTGACTTTATAACTCTAAATTACGAGATTATATTATGCAATTCTAACATGGTAACTCACAAGTAAGAGTTTATATCACACATTTCTGACTTAATTTATCAGAATTAGGGAAATCGGACTTTATAACTCACAATTAAGAGATTATGTTATGCAATTCAAACATGATAAGTCACAAGTATGGGTTTATATCACACAATTCTGACTTAATTTCTCAGAATTAGGCAATTCGGACTTTATAACGCACAATTGCAAGTTCATATCATGCAATTCTATCATGATAACTCACAAGTACGAGTTTATATCACACAATTCTGACTAAATTTCTCAGAATGAGGGAATTCGGACGTTATAACTCACAATTGTGAGTTTATATCATGCAGTTCTATCATGATAACTCACAAGTACGAGTTTATATCACAGATTTCTGAATTAATTTCTCAGAATTAGTGAATTCAGACTTTATAACTGACAATTGCGAGTTTATATCATGCAATTCTATCATAATAACTCACAATTACGAGTTTATATCATGCAATTCTATCATGACAACTCACAAGTACGAGTTTATATCACATATTTATGAATTAATTTCTCAGAATTAGTGAATTCCGACTTTATAACTCACAAGTGCGAGTTTATATCATGCAATTCTATCATGATAAATCACAAGTACGAGTTTATATCACACAATTCTGACTTAATTTCTTAGAATAAGGGAATTCGGACGTTATAACTCACAATTGTGAGTTTATATCATGCAATTCTATCATGATAACTCACAATTGTGAGTGTATATCATGCAATTCTATCATGATAACTCACAATTACGAGTTTATATAACATATTTATGAATTAATTTCATAAGTTTATTTTCATAATTCACAAGTGTGAGTTTATATCATGCAATTCTGACTTAATTTCTCAGAATTAGGGAAGTCACAAGTATGGGTTTATATCACAGATTTCTGAATTAATTTCTCAGAATTAGTGAATTCAGACTTTATAACTCACAATTGTGAGTTTATATCATGCAATTCTATCATGATAACTCACAATTACGAGTTTATATCATGCAATTCTATCATGATAACTCACAATTGTGAGTGTATATCATGCAATTCTATCATGATAACTCACAATTACGAGTTTATATAACATATTTATGAATTAATTTCATAAGTTTATTTTCATAATTCACAAGTGTGAGTTTATATCATGCAATTCTGACTTAATTTCTCAGAATTAGGGAAGTCACAAGTATGGGTTTATATCACAGATTTCTGAATTAATTTCTCAGAATTAGTGAATTCAGACTTTATAACTCACAATTGTGAGTTTATATCATGCAATTCTATCATGATAACTCACAATTACGAGTTTATATAACATATTTATGAATTAATTTCATAAGTTTAATTTCATAATTCACAAGTGTGAGTTTTTATCATGCAATTCTGACTTAATTTCTCAGAATTAGGGAATTCGGACTTTATAACTCACAATTGTGAGTTTATGTCATGCAATTCTATCATGATAACTCACAATTACGAGTTTATATCATGCAATTCTAACATAATAAGTCACAAGTATGGGTTTATATCACAGATTTCTGAATTAATTTCTCAGAATTAGTGAATTCAGACTTTATAACTCACAATTACGAGATTATATCATGCAATTCTAACCTAAAAACTGTAAGGCTGAAAATAATCAAAGACTTCTGCTTTCCTGCCCCAAACACTTCTTCAGCAACAAAAGAGCCATTTGGCACTCCTGAGGACACAGATGAGCTGATAGTGATCAAGGCCTGTAGGCCAAAATGTGCATACACCGGGGGTCTGCTAATTGTAACACCTTAACAGAGGGTGAAGCTGTAATTTGCTGATTGGTCAGTTTGAATGTCTCACATTTGGGTTTTAGTCACATGGTCAAGGAAAGTATAAAAGGAGATTGTAACTGTTGCTCTGCCCCTTCTCTTTACCTTGCTCTCCCTTTCTTTGCTGGAGCTCTCTTCTTGAGGCTCTGCTCTCTTTCTCTCTCTACCCCCTCCCCCCTCTCTTTCTCTCTCTCAGGTAACTTTTCACATACATGTACATGTTGGGTACAATTAACTGTCTATTTTTAACCATCCTTCATCTATTGTGTAACCAATTTAAGTGTAACCATAATGAAACATTGTTATTAAACCATCTTAATGATAAATGATGTGCTAACTAGTCTTGATTTAACATTAACATTGACGTGCTACATATTGCAATACAATATAGTCACTCAATAGCAACGCTCTCCCACATATTTAGCTATTATAACTGCGCTTATTTCCGTCGTTGGTATAAGTGGCAGTGGGTGGTATTAGACTAGAAATGTACAGATTTTTACCATCGTGCTGAGAACATTTCTTTAGTCCTTCGGCAGTCCTACAGCCTGAACCACTGTTGGAAGCCACCCTTACAAAACTGACATTTGCGAGTTTATATCACACAATTCTGACTTAATTTCTCAGAATTAGGGAATTCGGACTTCATAACTCATAATGGCGAGTTTATGTCATGCAATTCTATCATGATAACTCACAAGTACAAGTTTATATCACACAATTCTGACTTAATTTCTCAGAATTAGGGAATTCGGACTTTATAACTCTCAATTACGAGATTATATCATGCAATTCTAACATGATAAGTCACAAGTATGGGTTTACATCACAGATTTCTGAATTAATTTCTCAGAATTAGTGAATTCAGACTTTATAACTCACAATTGCGAGTTTATATCATGCAATTCTATCATGATAACTCACGATTACGAGTTTATATCATGCAATTCTATCATGATAACTCACAATTACGAGTTCATATCATGCAATTCTATCATGATAACTCACAAGTACGAGTTTATATCACACAATTCTGACTTAATTTCTCAGAATGAGGGAATTCGGACGTTATAACTCACAATTGTGAGTTTATATCATGCAGTTCTATCATGATAACTCACAAGTACGAGTTTATATCACAGATTTCTGAATTAATTTCTCAGAATTAGTGAATTCAGACTTTATAACTCACAATTGCGAGTTTATATCATGCAATTCTATCATGATAACTCACAAGTACAAGTTTATATCACATATTTATGAATTAATTTCATAAGTTTAATTTCATAATTCACAAGTGTGAGTTTATATCATGCAATTCTATCATGATAACTCAAAATTACGAGTTTATATCATGCAATTCTAACATGATAACTCACAAGTACGAGTTTATATCATGCAATTCTATCATTATAACTCACAAGTGCTAATTTATATCACACAATTCTGACATAATTTCTCAGAATTAGGCAATTCTGACTTTATAACACAATTGCGAGTTTATATAATGCAATTCTATCATGCTAACTCACAAGTACGACTTTATATCACACAATTCTGACATAATTTCTCAGAATTAGGGAAATCGGACATTATAACTCACAATTACGAGTTTATATCATGCAATTGTAACATGGTAACTCACAATTATGAGTTTATATCACACAATTCTGACTTAATTTCACAGAATTAGGGAATTCGGACGTTATAACTCACAATTGTGAGTTTATATCATGCAGTTCTATCATGATAACTCACAAGTAAGAGTTTATATCACACATTTCTGACTAAATTTCTGAGAATTGGGGAGTTTGGGCTTCATAACTCACAATTGCCAGTTTATATCATGCAATTCTATCATGATAACTCACAAGTAAGAGTTTATATCACACATTTCTGACTTAATTTATCAGAATTAGGGAAATCGGACTTTATAACTCACAATTACGAGATTATATCATGCAATTCTATCATGATAACTCAAAATTAGGAGTTTATATCATGCAATTCTATCATGATAACTCAAAAGTACGAGTTTATATCACATATTTATGAATTAATTTCTCAGAATTAGTGAATTCAAACTTTATAACTCACAAGTGCGAGTTTATATCATGCAATTCTATCATGCTAACTCACAAGTACGACTTTATATCACACATTTCTGACATAATTTCTCAGAATTAGGGAAATCGGACTTTATAACTCACAATTACGAGTTTATATCATGCAATTGTAACATGGTAACTCACAATTATGAGTTTATATCACACAATTCTGACTAAATTCCTCAGAATTAGTGAATTTAGACTTTATAACTCACAATTACGAGTTTAAATCATGCAATTCTAACAAAATAACTCACAATTATGAGTTTATATCACACAATTCTGGCTTAATTTCTGAGAATTAGGGAATTTGGACTTTATAACTCACAATTACAAGTTTACATCATGCAATTCTAACATTATAACTCACAACTATGAGTTTATATCACACAATTCTGACTTAATTTCTCAGAATTGCGGATTTCGGACTTTATATCTCACAATTACGAGATTATATCATGCAATTCTAACCTAAAAACTGACATTTGCGAGTTTATATCACACAATTCTGAATTAATTTCTCAGAATTAGGGAATTCGGACTTTATAACTCATAATGGCGAGTTTATGTCATGCAATTCTATCATGATAACGCACAAGAACAAGTTTATATCACACAATTCTGACTTAATTTCTCAGAATTAGGGAATTCAGACTTTATAACTCTCAATTGCGAGATTATATCATGCAATTCTAACATGATAAGTCACAATTACGAGTTTATATCATGCAATTCTATCATGGTAACTCACAAGTACAAGTTTATATCACACAATTCTGACTTAATTTCTCAGAATTAGGGAATTCGGACTTTATAACTCACAATTACGAGTTTATATCATGCAATTCTAACATGGTAACTCACAATTATGAGTTTATATCACACAATTCTTACTAAATTTCTCAGAATTAGGGAATTCGGACTTTATAACTCACAATTACAAGTTTATATCATGGAATTTTAACTTAATAACTCACAACTGCAAGTTTATTTCTCACAATTCTGACTTAATTTCTCAGAATTAGGGAATTCGGACTTTATAACTCACAATTGTGAGTTTATATCATGCAATTCTATCATGATAACTCACAAGTACACGTTTATATCACACAATTCTGACTTAATTTCTCAGAATTAGGGAATTCGGACTTCATAACTCTCAATTACGAGATTATATCATGCAATTCTAACATCATAAATCACAAGTATGGGTTTACATCACAGATTTCTGAATTAATTTCTCAGAATTAGTGAATTCAGACTTCATAACTCACAATTACGAGTTTATATCATGCAATTCTAACATGGTAACTCACAATTATGAGTTTATATCACACAATTCTGACTAAATTTCTCAGAATTAGGGTATTCGGACTTTATAATTCACAATTACAAGTTTATATCATGGAATTTTAACTTAACTCAAAACTGCAAGTTTATATCACACAATTCTGACTTAATTTCTCAGAATTAGGGAATTCTGACTTTATAACTCTAAATTACGAGATTATATTATGCAATTCTAACATGGTAACTCACAAGTAAGAGTTTATATCACACATTTCTGACTTAATTTATCAGAATTAGGGAAATCGGACTTTATAACTCACAATTAAGAGATTATATCATGCAATTCAAACATGATAAGTCACAAGTATGGGTTTATATCACACAATTCTGACTTAATTTCTCAGAATTAGGCAATTCGGACTTTATAACGCACAATTGCAAGTTCATATCATGCAATTCTATCATGATAACTCACAAGTACGAGTTTATATCACACAATTCTGACTTAATTTCTCAGAATGAGGGAATTCGGACGTTATAACTCACAATTGTGAGTTTATATCATGCAGTTCTATCATGATAACTCACAAGTACGAGTTTATATCACAGATTTCTGAATTAATTTCTCAGAATTAGTGAATTCAGACTTTATAACTGACAATTGCGAGTTTATATCATGCAATTCTATCATAATAACTCACAATTACGAGTTTATATCATGCAATTCTATCATGATAACTCACAAGTACGAGTTTATATCACATATTTATGAATTAATTTCTCAGAATTAGTGAATTCCGACTTTATAACTCACAAGTGCGAGTTTATATCATGCAATTCTATCATGATAAATCACAAGTACGAGTTTATATCACACAATTCTGACTTAATTTCTCAGAATAAGGGAATTCGGACGTTATAACTCACAATTGTGAGTTTATATCATGCAATTCTATCATGATAACTCACAATTACGAGTTTATATCATGCAATTCTATCATGATAACTCACAATTGTGAGTGTATATCATGCAATTCTATCATGATAACTCACAATTACGAGTTTATATAACATATTTATGAATTAATTTCATAAGTTTATTTTCATAATTCACAAGTGTGAGTTTATATCATGCAATTCTGACTTAATTTCTCAGAATTAGGGAAGTCACAAGTATGGGTTTATATCACAGATTTCTGAATTAATTTCTCAGAATTAGTGAATTCAGACTTTATAACTCACAATTGTGAGTTTATATCATGCAATTCTATCATGATAACTCACAATTACGAGTTTATACAACATATTTATGAATTAATTTCATAAGTTTAATTTCATAATTCACAAGTGTGAGTTTTTATCATGCAATTCTGACTTAATTTCTCAGAATTAGGGAATTCGGACTTTATAACTCACAATTGTGAGTTTATGTCATGCAATTCTATCATGATAACTCACAATTACGAGTTTATATCATGCAATTCTAACATAATAAGTCACAAGTATGGGTTTATATCACAGATTTCTGAATTAATTTCTCAGAATTAGTGAATTCAGACTTTATAACTCACAATTACGAGATTATATCATGCAATTCTAACCTAAAAACTGTAAGGCTGAAAATAATCAAAGACTTCTGCTTTCCTGCCCCAAACACTTCTTCAGCAACAAAAGAGCCATTTGGCACTCCTGAGGACACAGATGAGCTGATAGTGATCAAGGCCTGTAGGCCAAAATGTGCATACATCGGGAGAGGGTGAAGCTGTAATTTGCTGATTGGTCAGTTTGAATGTCTCACATTTGGGTTTTAGTCACATGGTCAAGGAAAGTATAAAAGGAGATTGTAACTGTTGCTCTGCCCCTTCTCTTTACCTTGCTCTCCCTTTCTTTGCTGGAGCTCTCTTCTTGAGGCTCTGCTCTCTTTCTCTCTCTACCCCCTCCCCCCTCTCTTTCTCTCTCTCAGGTAACTTTTCACATACATGTACATGTTGGGTACAATTAACTGTCTATTTTTAACCATCCTTCATCTATTGTGTAACCAATTTAAGTGTAACCATAATGAAACATTGTTATTAAACCATCTTAATGATAAATGATGTGCTAACTAGTCTTGATTTAACATTAACATTGACGTGCTACATATTGCAATACAATATAGTCACTCAATAGCAACGCTCTCCCACATATTTAGCTATTATAACTGCGCTTATTTCCGTCGTTGGTATAAGTGGCAGTGGGTGGTATTAGACTAGAAATGTACAGATTTTTACCATCGTGCTGAGAACATTTCTTTAGTCCTTCGGCAGTCCTACAGCCTGAACCACTGTTGGAAGCCACCCTTACAAAACTGACATTTGCGAGTTTATATCACACAATTCTGACTTAATTTCTCAGAATTAGGGAATTCGGACTTCATAACTCATAATGGCGAGTTTATGTCATGCAATTCTATCATGATAACTCACAAGTACAAGTTTATATCACACAATTCTGACTTAATTTCTCAGAATTGCGGATTTCGGACTTTATATCTCACAATTACGAGATTATATCATGCAATTCTAACCTAAAAACTGACATTTGCGAGTTTATATCACACAATTCTGAATTAATTTCTCAGAATTAGGGAATTCGGACTTTATAACTCATAATGGCGAGTTTATGTCATGCAATTCTATCATGATAACGCACAAGAACAAGTTTATATCACACAATTCTGACTTAATTTCTCAGAATTAGGGAATTCAGACTTTATAACTCTCAATTGCGAGATTATATCATGCAATTCTAACATGATAAGTCACAATTACGAGTTTATATCATGCAATTCTATCATGGTAACTCACAATTACGAGTTTATATCATGCAATTCTATCATGATAACTCACAAGTACAAGTTTATATCACACAATTCTGACTTAATTTCTCAGAATTAGGGAATTCGGACTTTATAACTCACAATTACGAGTTTATATCATGCAATTCTAACATGGTAACTCACAATTATGAGTTTATATCACACAATTCTTACTAAATTTCTCAGAATTAGGGAATTCGGACTTTATAACTCACAATTACAAGTTTATATCATGGAATTTTAACTTAATAACTCACAACTGCAAGTTTATTTCTCACAATTCTGACTTAATTTCTCAGAATTAGGGAATTCGGACTTTATAACTCACAATTGTGAGTTTATATCATGCAATTCTATCATGATAACTCACAAGTACACGTTTATATCACACAATTCTGACTTAATTTCTCAGAATTAGGGAATTCGGACTTCATAACTCTCAATTACGAGATTATATCATGCAATTCTAACATCATAAATCACAAGTATGGGTTTACATCACAGATTTCTGAATTAATTTCTCAGAATTAGTGAATTCAGACTTCATAACTCACAATTACGAGTTTATATCATGCAATTCTAACATGGTAACTCACAATTATGAGTTTATATCACACAATTCTGACTAAATTTCTCAGAATTAGGGTATTCGGACTTTATAATTCACAATTACAAGTTTATATCATGGAATTTTAACTTAACTCAAAACTGCAAGTTTATATCACACAATTCTGACTTAATTTCTCAGAATTAGGGAATTCTGACTTTATAACTCTAAATTACGAGATTATATTATGCAATTCTAACATGGTAACTCACAAGTAAGAGATTATATCACACATTTCTGACTTAATTTATCAGAATTAGGGAAATCGGACTTTATAACTCACAATTAAGAGATTATATCATGCAATTCAAACATGATAAGTCACAAGTATGGGTTTATATCACACAATTCTGACTTAATTTCTCAGAATTAGGCAATTCGGACTTTATAACGCACAATTGCAAGTTCATATCATGCAATTCTATCATGATAACTCACAAGTACGAGTTTATATCACACAATTCTGACTTAATTTCTCAGAATGAGGGAATTCGGACGTTATAACTCACAATTGTGAGTTTATATCATGCAGTTCTATCATGATAACTCACAAGTACGAGTTTATATCACAGATTTCTGAATTAATTTCTCAGAATTAGTGAATTCAGACTTTATAACTGACAATTGCGAGTTTATATCATGCAATTCTATCATAATAACTCACAATTACGAGTTTATATCATGCAATTCTATCATGATAACTCACAAGTACGAGTTTATATCACATATTTATGAATTAATTTCTCAGAATTAGTGAATTCCGACTTTATAACTCACAAGTGCGAGTTTATATCATGCAATTCTATCATGATAAATCACAAGTACGAGTTTATATCACACAATTCTGACTTAATTTCTCAGAATAAGGGAATTCGGACGTTATAACTCACAATTGTGAGTTTATATCATGCAATTCTATCATGATAACTCACAATTACGAGTTTATATCATGCAATTCTATCATGATAACTCACAATTGTGAGTGTATATCATGCAATTCTATCATGATAACTCACAATTACGAGTTTATATAACATATTTATGAATTAATTTCATAAGTTTATTTTCATAATTCACAAGTGTGAGTTTATATCATGCAATTCTGACTTAATTTCTCAGAATTAGGGAAGTCACAAGTATGGGTTTATATCACAGATTTCTGAATTAATTTCTCAGAATTAGTGAATTCAGACTTTATAACTCACAATTGTGAGTTTATGTCATGCAATTCTATCATGATAACTCACAATTACGAGTTTATATCATGCAATTCTAACATAATAAGTCACAAGTATGGGTTTATATCACAGATTTCTGAATTAATTTCTCAGAATTAGTGAATTCAGACTTTATAACTCACAATTGTGAGTTTATATCATGCAATTCTATCATGATAACTCACAATTACGAGTTTATATAACATATTTATGAATTAATTTCATAAGTTTAATTTCATAATTCACAAGTGTGAGTTTTTATCATGCAATTCTGACTTAATTTCTCAGAATTAGGGAATTCGGACTTTATAACTCACAATTGTGAGTTTATGTCATGCAATTCTATCATGATAACTCACAATTACGAGTTTATATCATGCAATTCTAACATAATAAGTCACAAGTATGGGTTTATATCACAGATTTCTGAATTAATTTCTCAGAATTAGTGAATTCAGACTTTATAACTCACAATTACGAGATTATATCATGCAATTCTAACCTAAAAACTGTAAGGCTGAAAATAATCAAAGACTTCTGCTTTCCTGCCCCAAACACTTCTTCAGCAACAAAAGAGCCATTTGGCACTCCTGAGGACACAGATGAGCTGATAGTGATCAAGGCCTGTAGGCCAAAATGTGCATACATCGGGGGTCTGCTAATTGTAACACCTTAACAGAGGGTGAAGCTGTAATTTGCTGATTGGTCAGTTTGAATGTCTCACATTTGGGTTTTAGTCACATGGTCAAGGAAAGTATAAAAGGAGATTGTAACTGTTGCTCTGCCCCTTCTCTTTACCTTGCTCTCCCTTTCTTTGCTGGAGCTCTCTTCTTGAGGCTCTGCTCTCTTTCTCTCTCTACCCCCTCCCCCCTCTCTTTCTCTCTCTCAGGTAACTTTTCACATACATGTACATGTTGGGTACAATTAACTGTCTATTTTTAACCATCCTTCATCTATTGTGTAACCAATTTAAGTGTAACCATAATGAAACATTGTTATTAAACCATCTTAATGATAAATTATGTGCTAACTAGTCTTGATTTAACATTAACATTGACGTGCTACATATTGCAATACAATATAGTCACTCAATAGCAACGCTCTCCCACATATTTAGCTATTATAACTGCGCTTATTTCCGTCGTTGGTATAAGTGGCAGTGGGTGGTATTAGACTAGAAATGTACAGATTTTTACCATCGTGCTGAGAACATTTCTTTAGTCCTTCGGCAGTCCTACAGCCTGAACCACTGTTGGAAGCCACCCTTACAAAACTGACATTTGCGAGTTTATATCACACAATTCTGACTTAATTTCTCAGAATTAGGGAATTCGGACTTCATAACTCATAATGGCGAGTTTATGTCATGCAATTCTATCATGATAACTCACAAGTACAAGTTTATATCACACAATTCTGACTTAATTTCTCAGAATTAGGGAATTCGGACTTTATAACTCTCAATTACGAGATTATATCATGCAATTCTAACATGATAAGTCACAAGTATGGGTTTACATCACAGATTTCTGAATTAATTTCTCAGAATTAGTGAATTCAGACTTTATAACTCACAATTGCGAGTTTATATCATGCAATTCTATCATGATAACTCACAATTACGAGTTTATATCATGCAATTCTATCATGATAACTCACAATTACGAGTTCATATCATGCAATTCTATCATGATAACTCACAAGTACGAGTTTATATCACACAATTCTGACTTAATTTCTCAGAATGAGGGAATTCGGACGTTATAACTCACAATTGTGAGTTTATATCATGCAGTTCTATCATGATAACTCACAAGTACGAGTTTATATCACAGATTTCTGAATTAATTTCTCAGAATTAGTGAATTCAGACTTTATAACTCACAATTGCGAGTTTATATCATGCAATTCTATCATGATAACTCACAAGTACAAGTTTATATCACATATTTATGAATTAATTTCATAAGTTTAATTTCATAATTCACAAGTGTGAGTTTATATCATGCAATTCTAACATGATAACTCACAAGTACGAGTTTATATCATGCAATTCTATCATTATAACTCACAAGTGCTAATTTATATCACACAATTCTGACATAATTTCTCAGAATTAGGCAATTCTGACTTTATAACACAATTGCGAGTTTATATAATGCAATTCTATCATGCTAACTCACAAGTACGACTTTATATCACACAATTCTGACATAATTTCTCAGAATTAGGGAAATCGGACATTATAACTCACAATTACGAGTTTATATCATGCAATTGTAACATGGTAACTCACAATTATGAGTTTATATCACACAATTCTGACTTAATTTCACAGAATTAGGGAATTCGGACATTATAACTCACAATTGTGAGTTTATATCATGCAGTTCTATCATGATAACTCACAAGTAAGAGTTTATATCACACATTTCTGACTAAATTTCTGAGAATTGGGGAGTTTGGGCTTCATAACTCACAATTGCCAGTTTATATCATGCAATTCTATCATGATAACTCACAAGTAAGAGTTTATATCACACATTTCTGACTTAATTTATCAGAATTAGGGAAATCGGACTTTATAACTCACAATTACGAGATTATATCATGCAATTCTATCATGATAACTCAAAATTAGGAGTTTATATCATGCAATTCTATCATGATAACTCAAAAGTACGAGTTTATATCACATATTTATGAATTAATTTCTCAGAATTAGTGAATTCAAACTTTATAACTCACAAGTGCGAGTTTATATCATGCAATTTTATCATGCTAACTCACAAGTACGACTTTATATCACACATTTCTGACATAATTTCTGAGAATTAGGGAAATCGGACTTTATAACTCACAATTACGAGTTTATATCATGCAATTGTAACATGGTAACTCACAATTATGAGTTTATATCACACAATTCTGACTAAATTCCTCAGAATTAGTGAATTTAGACTTTATAACTCACAATTACGAGTTTAAATCATGCAATTCTAACAAAATAACTCACAATTATGAGTTTATATCACACAATTCTGGCTTAATTTCTGAGAATTAGGGAATTTGGACTTTATAACTCACAATTACAAGTTTACATCATGCAATTCTAACATTATAACTCACAACTATGAGTTTATATCACACAATTCTGACTTAATTTCTCAGAATTGCGGATTTCGGACTTTATATCTCACAATTACGAGATTATATCATGCAATTCTAACCTAAAAACTGACATTTGCGAGTTTATATTACACAATTCTGAATTAATTTCTCAGAATTAGGGAATTCGGACTTTATAACTCATAATGGCGAGTTTATGTCATGCAATTCTATCATGATAACGCACAAGTACAAGTTTATATCACACAATTCTGACTTAATTTCTCAGAATTAGGGAATTCAGACTTTATAACTCTCAATTACGAGATTATATCATGCAATTCTAACATGATAAGTCACAATAACGAGTTTATATCATGCAATTCTATCATGGTAACTCACAATTACAAGTTTATATCATGGAATTTTAACTTAATAACTCACAACTGCAAGTTTATTTCTCACAATTCTGACTTAATTTCTCAGAATTAGGGAATTCGGACTTTATAACTCACAATTGTGAGTTTATATCATGCAATTCTATCATGATAACTCACAAGTACACGTTTATATCACACAATTCTGACTTAATTTCTCAGAATTAGGGAATTCGGACTTCATAACTCTCAATTACGAGATTATATCATGCAATTCTAACATCATAAATCACAAGTATGGGTTTACATCACAGATTTCTGAATTAATTTCTCAGAATTAGTGAATTCAGACTTCATAACTCACAATTACGAGTTTATATCATGCAATTCTAACATGGTAACTCACAATTATGAGTTTATATCACACAATTCTGACTAAATTTCTCAGAATTAGGGTATTCGGACTTTATAATTCACAATTACAAGTTTATATCATGGAATTTTAACTTAATAACTCAAAACTGCAAGTTTATATCACACAATTCTGACTTAATTTCTCAGAATTAGGGAATTCTGACTTTATAACTCTAAATTACGAGATTATATTATGCAATTCTAACATGGTAACTCACAAGTAAGAGTTTATATCACACATTTCTGACTTAATTTATCAGAATTAGGGAAATCGGACTTTATAACTCACAATTAAGAGATTATATCATGCAATTCAAACATGATAAGTCACAAGTATGGGTTTATATCACACAATTCTGACTTAATTTCTCAGAATTAGGCAATTCGGACTTTATAACGCACAATTGCAAGTTCATATCATGCAATTCTATCATGATAACTCACAAGTACGAGTTTATATCACACAATTCTGACTTAATTTCTCAGAATGAGGGAATTCGGACGTTATAACTCACAATTGTGAGTTTATATCATGCAGTTCTATCATGATAACTCACAATTACGAGTTTATATCATGCAATTCTATCATGATAACTCACAATTGTGAGTTTATATCATGCAATTCTATCATGATAACTCAAAATTACGAGTTTATATAACATATTTATGAATTAATTTCATAAGTTTAATTTCATAATTCACAAGTGTGAGTTTATATCATGCAATTTTGACTTAATTTCTCAGAATTAGGGAAGTCACAAGTATGGGTTTATATCACAGATTTCTGAATTAATTTCTCAGAATTAGTGAATTCAGACTTTATAACTCACAATTGTGAGTATATATCATGCAATTCTATCATGATAACTCACAATTACGAGTTTATATAACATATTTATGAATTAATTTCATAAGTTTAATTTCATAATTCACAAGTGTGAGTTTTTATCATGCAATTCTGACTTAATTTCTCAGAATTAGGGAATTCGGACTTTATAACTCACAATTGTGAGTTTATGTCATGCAATTCTATCATGATAACTCACAATTACGAGTTTATATCATGCAATTCTAACATAATAAGTCACAAGTATGTGTTACGTCATCGGACGTATATTATTCTTTGTATGTTTGTGTTCACATCAAGTTGTTAATTGCATTGCATGCTTTTCACTGTGCGCAGTCTTTCCCTCTGTCCTGCGCTCTTTCTCTCTCTCTCTCTCTCTCTCCTCCTGGCAGAGCTTGATTGGGACCAGCTGCAGGAGATTGCGTGGCAATCAGGAGCGTTGAATTCCCGGAAACAGAGCAGTGTTAAAAAGCTTCTGTTGGGAGCGCATGGTGAAGCTCCGTCGTGCGTCCTCTGTCTCCTGCCCCAGACAACTTGAATATAATTGTACTGTGTTGTGACTAACGTTGAAACTCTGTGTGAGTAAGTTGGACCGCGGAGCTCTCGCTCTAACGCGGCTGTGTGTAATATTCGTTTCTTTAACTCGCAGTTAAGTTTTTGCTGGATATTCGTTGACTGTTGTGATTATTCGTTATTTTTATTAATATTTCGTTAATATTGAAGCAAGTAGGTTGGGGATTGCCATTTTTCTTTGTGTACAAAGTTTTCTCCTGTTTTGTGCTAGTTAAGGAGTCAGGGAAGGCTGCCTGTATTTCTTTTGAGAGTTTTATTTTTGATAGGCAATTTAGCTGTGAAATCCTTAGTTAGTTTTCCTTTTGTTTGTTTGTTTTTGGCCTTTGATCCCCTTCCGAAGTGAAAAGCTTCTACCATTTAGTCTGTAACAATAAGGTGCCGTTGACACCGCTTGCTTCCGAGATCTCTGCGTTTGTTACACCTGACACGTTCATGCAATATACTGTGATGGCCTTCGGAATGCGTAACGCTCCTGCCACGTTTCAAAGATTAATGCAGACTGTATTGTCTGAGGTACAGAATTGTGAAGTCTATCTTGATGATGTAGTGGTTTATTCAATGACGTGGGAGGACCACTTATTCACCCTGGATTCAGTCTTGAACCGCTTGGCTAAGGCATCGTTAACACTCAACCTCACTAAATGTGAATTCGCCAAGGCTGTGGTTACTTACCTTGGAAAACAGGTTGGGCAAGGTCAAGTCAAACCTGTGAATGCAAAGATTGAAGCTATTGCTGAGTTTCCTTCACCAACTAATAAACGTGAATTGCGACGTTTTTTAGGAATGACTGGTTATTACAGGGGCTTCTGTAGGAACTTTGCCTCAGTAGTGGCGCCCCTTACCGATCTCCTTAGTACAGAGCGAAAGTTTGTGTGGGATAAAAAGTGTGAATCTGCCTTTTGCTCTGCTAAAGATTTGCTGTGTAATGCTCCAATCCTGTCTGCCCCAAATTTCGATGTGCCCTTCACTCTACAAGTTGACGCAAGTGCTCGTGGCGCCGGAGCGGTGCTGATGCAAGCTGATGACGCTGGCATTGAACATCCTGTCAGTTACTTCTCTAAAAAGTTCACCAAGTGTCAACAGAACTATAGCACAATCGAAAAAGAAACATTGGCGTTACTTTTAGCCCTTAAACACTTTGAAGTGTACCTAAGCTCTGGTAATCAAATTGTAGTGTACACGGATCATAACCCGTTAACATTTCTGTCTCGTATGTCAAACTCCAACCAACGTTTAATGAGATGGGCGCTCACTGTACAGGAGTTTGATTTAGACATACGCTATAAAAAAGGTGCAGAGAACATCGTGGCCGATGCATTGTCCAGAGCTTATACGGGTGATAATTGATTACATCTATTGCAATGACATAAATTGTAAAGTTGTAAACATTTATTACAAACACTGTTTGTAGCTAAAGGTGGGGGTGTTACGTCATCGGACGTATATTATTCTTTGTATGTTTGTGTTCACATCAAGTTGTTAATTGCATTGCATGCTTTTCACTGTGCGCAGTCTTTCCCTCTGTCCTGCGCTCTTTCTCTCTCTCTCTCTCTCTCTCCTCCTGGCAGAGCTTGATTGGGACCAGCTGCAGGAGATTGCGTGGCAATCAGGAGCGTTGAATTCCCGGAAACAGAGCAGTGTTAAAAAGCTTCTGTTGGGAGCGCATGGTGAAGCTCCGTCGTGCGTCCTCTGTCTCCTGCCCCAGACAACTTGAATATAATTGTACTGTGTTGTGACTAACGTTGAAACTCTGTGTGAGTAAGTTGGACCGCGGAGCTCTCGCTCTAACGCGGCTGTGTGTAATATTCGTTTCTTTAACTCGCAGTTAAGTTTTTGCTGGATATTCGTTGACTGTTGTGATTATTCGTTATTTTTATTAATATTTCGTTAATATTGAAGCAAGTAGGTTGGGGATTGCCATTTTTCTTTGTGTACAAAGTTTTCTCCTGTTTTGTGCTAGTTAAGGAGTCAGGGAAGGCTGCCTGTATTTCTTTTGAGAGT
This sequence comes from Garra rufa, assembly GCF_049309525.1. Lineage (NCBI taxonomy): Eukaryota > Metazoa > Chordata > Actinopteri > Cypriniformes > Cyprinidae > Garra > Garra rufa. Next base: position 8,487,177 of record NW_027394276.1, on the reverse strand, counting down.
TTTATTTTTGATAGGCAATTTAGCTGTGAAATCCTTAGTTAGTTTTCCTTTTGTTTGTTTTTTTTGGCCTTTGATCCCCTTCCGAAGTGAAAAGCTTCTACCATTTAGTCTGTAACAATAAACGTCTCTTTTTGTGTGGAACTTGAAATTATCTTTGTGGTCATTCTGAGCTGGGACAGGAGAGAGGGGTGTTCTTTTCGTCAAATTCTATTTCTTTTTACTTATCTTGTCACCGGCCTCCTAACCTAGACTGGGAGGTCGTAACATATGGGTTTATATCACAGATTTCTGAATTAATTTCTCAGAATTAGTGAATTCAGACTTTATAACTCACAATTACGAGATTATATCATGCAATTCTAACCTAAAAACTGACATTTGCGAGTTTATATCACACAATTCTGACTTAATTTCTCAGAATTAGGGAATTCGGACTTTATAACTCATAATGGCGAGTTTATGTCATGCAATTCTATCATTATAACTCACAAGTACAAGTTTATATCACAAAATTCTGACTTAATTTCTCAGAATTAGGGAATTCGGACTTTATAACTCTCAATTACGAGATTATATCATGCAATTCTAACATGATAAGTCACAAGTATGGGTTTACATCACAGATTTCTGAATTAATTTCTCAGAATTAGTGAATTCAGACTTTATAACTCACAATTGCGAGTTTATATCATGCAATTCTATCATGATAACTCACAATTACGAGTTTATATCATGCAATTCTATCATGATAACTCACAATTACGAGTTCATATCATGCAATTCTATCATGAGAACTCACAAGTACGAGTTTATATCACACAATTCTGACTTAATTTCTCAGAATGAGGGAATTCGGACGTTATAACTCACAATTGTGAGTTTATATCATGCAGTTCTATCATGATAACTCACAAGTACGAATTTATATCACAGATTTCTGAATTAATTTCTCAGAATTAGTGAATTCAGACTTTATAACTCACAATTGCGAGTTTATATCATGCAATTCTATCATGATAACTCACAAGTACAAGTTTATATCACATATTTATGAATTAATTTCATAAGTTTAATTTCATAATTCACAAGTGTGAGTTTATATCATGCAATTCTATCATGATAACTCAAAATTACGAGTTTATATCATGCAATTCTAACATGATAACTCACAAGTACGAGTTTATATCATGCAATTCTATCATTATAACTCACAAGTGCTAATTTATATCACACAATTCTGACATAATTTCTCAGAATTAGGCAATTCTGACTTTATAACACAATTGCGAGTTTATATAATGCAATTCTATCATGCTAACTCACAAGTACGACTTTATATCACACAATTCTGACATAATTTCTCAGAATTAGGGAAATCGGACATTATAACTCACAATTACGAGTTTATATCATGCAATTGTAACATGGTAACTCACAATTATGAGTTTATATCACACAATTCTGACTTAATTTCTCAGAATTAGGGAATTCGGACGTTATAACTCACAATTGTGAGTTTATATCATGCAGTTCTATCATGATAACTCACAAGTAAGAGTTTATATTACACATTTCTGACTTAATTTCTGAGAATTGGGGAGTTTGGGCTTCATAACTCACAATTGCCAGTTTATATCATGCAATTCTATCATGATAACTCAAAATTAGGAGTTTATATCATGCAATTCTATCATGATAACTCAAAAGTACGAGTTTATATCACATATTTATGAATTAATTTCTCAGAATTAGTGAATTCAAACTTTATAACTCACAAGTGCGAGTTAATATCATGCAATTCTATCATGCTAACTCACAAGTACGACTTTATATCACACATTTCTGACATAATTTCTCAGAATTAGGGAAATCGGACTTTATAACTCACAATTACGAGTTTATATCACGCAATTGTAACATGGTAACTCACAATTATGAGTTTATATCACACAATTCTGACTAAATTTCTCAGAATTAGGGAATTCTGACTTTATAACTCACAATTACAAGTTTATATCATGGAATTTTAACTTAATAACTCAATACTGCAAGTTTATTTCTCACAATTCTGACTTAATTTCTCAGAATTAGTGAATTCAGACTTTATAACTCACAATTGCGAGTTTATATCATGCAATTCTATCATGATAACTCACAAGTACGAGTTTATATCACATATTTATGAATTAATTTCTCAGAGTTAGTGAATTCAGACTTTATAACTCACAATTGTGAGTTTATATCATGCAATTCTATCATGATAACTCACAATTGTGAGTTTATATCATGCAATTCTATCATGATAACTCACAATTACGAGTTTATATAACATATTTATGAATTAATTTCATAAGTTTAATTTCATAATTCACAAGTGTGAGTTTTTATCATGCAATTCTGACTTAATTTCTCAGAATTAGGGAATTCGGACTTTATAACTCACAATTGTGAGTTCATGTCATGCAATTCTATCATGATAACTCACAATTACGAGTTTATATCATGCAATTCTAACATAATAAGTCACAAGTATGGGTTTATATCACAGATTTCTGAATTAATTTCTCAGAATTAGTGAAATCAGACTTTATAACTCACAATTGCGAGTTTATATCATGCAATTCTATCATGATAACTCACAAGTACGAGTTTATATCACATATTTATGAATTAATTTCATAAGTTTAATTTCATAATTCACAAGTGTGAGTTTATATCATGCAATTCTAACATGATAACTCACAATTATGAGTTTATATCACAGAATTCTGACTTAATTTCTCAGAATTGTAGATTTCGGGCTTTATAACTCACAATTACGAGATTATATCATACAATTCTAACCTAATAACTCACACTTGCGAGTTTATATCACACAATTCTGACTTAATTTCTCAGAATTAGTGAATTTAGACTTTATAACTCACAATTACGAGTTTAAATCATGCAATTCTAACAAAATAACTCACAATTATGAGTTTATATTACACAATTCTAACTTAATTTCTCAAAATTAGGGAATTTGGACTTTATAACTCACAATTACCTGTTTATTTTATGCAATTCTAACATGATAACTCACAATTATGAGTTTATATCACACAATTCTGGCTTAATTTCTGAGAATTAGGGAATTTGGACTTTATAACTCACAATTACAAGTTTACATCATGCAATTCTAACATTATAACTCACAACTATGAGTTTATATCACACAATTCTGACTTAATTTCTCAGAATTGCGGATTTCGGACTTTATATCTCACAATTACGAGATTATATCATGCAATTCTAACCTAAAAACTGACATTTGCGAGTTTATATCACACAATTCTGACTTAATTTCTCAGAATTAATGAATTCGGACTTTATAACTCATAATGGCGAGTTTATGTCATGCAATTCTATCATGATAACTCACAAGTACAAGTTTATATCACACAATTCTGACTTAATTTCTCAGAATTAGGGAATTCAGACTTTATAACTCTCAATTACGAGATTATATCATGCAATTCTAACATGATAAGTCACAATTACGAGTTTATATCATGCAATTCTATCATGGTAACTCACAATTACGAGTTTATATCATGCAATTCTATCATGATAACTCACAAGTACAAGTTTATATCACACAATTCTGACTTAATTTCTCAGAATTAGGGAATTCGGACTTTATAACTCACAATTACGAGTTTATATCATGCAATTCTAACATGGTAACTCACAATTATGAGTTTATATCACACAATTCTTACTAAATTTCTCAGAATTAGTGAATTCGGACTTTATAACTCACAATTACAAGTTTATATCATGGAATTTTAACTTAATAACTCACAACTGCAAGTTTATTTCTCACAATTCTGACTTAATTTCTCAGAATTAGGGAATTCAGACTTTATAACTCACAATTGCAATTCTATCATGATAACTCACAAGTACACGTTTATAGCACACAATTCTGACTTAATTTCTCAGAATTAGGGAATTCGGACTTCATAACTCTCAATTACGAGATTATATCATGCAATTCTAACATCATAAATCACAAGTATGGGTTTACATCACAGATTTCTGAATTAATTTCTCAGAATTAGTGAATTCAGACTTCATAACTCACAATTACGAGTTTATATCATGCAATTCTAACATGGTAACTCACAATTATGAGTTTATATCACACAATTCTGACTAAATTTCTCAGAATTGGGGAGTTTGGGCTTCATAACTCACAATTGCCAGTTTATATCATGCAATTCTATCATGATAACTCAAAATTAGGAGTTTATATCATGCAATTCTATCATGATAACTCAAAAGTACGAGTTTATATCACATATTTATGAATTAATTTCTCAGAATTAGTGAATTCAAACTTTATAACTCACAAGTGCGAGTTAATATCATGCAATTCTATCATGCTAACTCACAAGTACGACTTTATATCACACATTTCTGACATAATTTCTCAGAATTAGGGAAATCGGACTTTATAACTCACAATTACGAGTTTATATCACGCAATTGTAACATGGTAACTCACAATTATGAGTTTATATCACACAATTCTGACTAAATTTCTCAGAATTAGGGAATTCGGACTTTATAACTCACAATTACAAGTTTATATCATGGAATTTTAACTTAATAACTCAATACTGCAAGTTTATTTCTCACAATTCTGACTTAATTTCTCAGAATTAGTGAATTCAGACTTTATAACTCACAATTGCGAGTTTATATCATGCAATTCTATCATGATAACTCACAAGTACGAGTTTATATCACATATTTATGAATTAATTTCTCAGAGTTAGTGAATTCAGACTTTATAACTCACAATTGTGAGTTTATATCATGCAATTCTATCATGATAACTCACAATTGTGAGTTTATATCATGCAATTCTATCATGATAACTCACAATTACGAGTTTATATAACATATTTATGAATTAATTTCATAAGTTTAATTTCATAATTCACAAGTGTGAGTTTTTATCATGCAATTCTGACTTAATTTCTCAGAATTAGGGAATTCGGACTTTATAACTCACAATTGTGAGTTTATGTCATGCAATTCTATCATGATAACTCACAATTACGAGTTTATATCATGCAATTCTAACATAATAAGTCACAAGTATGGGTTTATATCACAGATTTCTGAATTAATTTCTCAGAATTAGTGAAATCAGACTTTATAACTCACAATTGCGAGTTTATATCATGCAATTCTATCATGATAACTCACAAGTACGAGTTTATATCACATATTTATGAATTAATTTCATAAGTTTAATTTCATAATTCACAAGTGTGAGTTTATATCATGCAATTCTAACATGATAACTCACAATTATGAGTTTATATCACAGAATTCTGACTTAATTTCTCAGAATTGTAGATTTCGGACTTTATAACTCACAATTACGAGATTATATCATACAATTCTAACCTAATAACTCACACTTGCGAGTTTATATCACACAATTCTGACTTAATTTCTCAGAATTAGTGAATTTAGACTTTATAACTCACAATTACGAGTTTAAATCATGCAATTCTAACAAAATAACTCACAATTATGAGTTTATATTACACAATTCTAACTTAATTTCTCAGAATTAGGGAATTTGGACTTTATAACTCACAATTACCTGTTTATTTTATGCAATTCTAACATGATAACTCACAATTATGAGTTTATATCACACAATTCTGGCTTAATTTCTGAGAATTAGGGAATTTGGACTTTATAACTCACAATTACAAGTTTACATCATGCAATTCTAACATTATAACTCACAACTATGAGTTTATATCACACAATTCTGACTTAATTTCTCAGAATTGCGGATTTCGGACTTTATATCTCACAATTACGAGATTATATCATGCAATTCTAACCTAAAAACTGACATTTGCGAGTTTATATCACACAATTCTGACTTAATTTCTCAGAATTAATGAATTCGGACTTTATAACTCATAATGGCGAGTTTATGTCATGCAATTCTATCATGATAACTCACAAGTACAAGTTTATATCACACAATTCTGACTTAATTTCTCAGAATTAGGGAATTCAGACTTTATAACTCTCAATTACGAGATTATATCATGCAATTCTAACATGATAAGTCACAATTACGAGTTTATATCATGCAATTCTATCATGGTAACTCACAATTACGAGTTTATATCATGCAATTCTATCATGATAACTCACAAGTACAAGTTTATATCACACAATTCTGACTTAATTTCTCAGAATTAGGGAATTCGGACTTTATAACTCACAATTACGAGTTTATATCATGCAATTCTAACATGGTAACTCACAATTATGAGTTTATATCACACAATTCTTACTAAATTTCTCAGAATTAGGGAATTCGGACTTTATAACTCACAATTACAAGTTTATATCATGGAATTTTAACTTAATAACTCACAACTGCAAGTTTATTTCTCACAATTCTGACTTAATTTCTCAGAATTAGGGAATTCAGACTTTATAACTCACAATTGTGAGTTTATATCATGCAATTCTATCATGATAACTCACAAGTACACGTTTATAGCACACAATTCTGACTTAATTTCTCAGAATTAGGGAATTCGGACTTCATAACTCTCAATTACGAGATTATATCATGCAATTCTAACATCATAAATCACAAGTATGGGTTTACATCACAGATTTCTGAATTAATTTCTCAGAATTAGTGAATTCAGACTTCATAACTCACAATTACGAGTTTATATCATGCAATTCTAACATGGTAACTCACAATTATGAGTTTATATCACACAATTCTGACTAAATTTCTCAGAATTAGGGTATTCGGACTTTATAATTCACAATTACAAGTTTATATCATGGAATTTTAACTTAATAACTCAAAACTGCAAGTTTATATCACACAATTCTGACTTAATTTCTCAGAATTAGGGAATTCTGACTTTATAACTCTAAATTACGAGATTATATTATGCAATTCTAACATGGTAACTCACAAGTAAGAGTTTATATCACACATTTCTGACTTAATTTATCAGAATTAGGGAAATCGGACTTTATAACTCACAATTAAGAGATTATATCATGCAATTCAAACATGATAAGTCACAAGTATGGGTTTATATCACACAATTCTGACTTAATTTCTCAGAATTAGGCAATTCGGACTTTATAACGCACAATTGCAAGTTCATATCATGCAATTCTATCATGATAACTCACAAGTACGAGTTTATATCACACAATTCTGACTTAATTTCTCAGAATGAGGGAATTCGGACGTTATAACTCACAATTGTGAGTTTATATCATGCAGTTCTATCATGATAACTCACAAGTACGAGTTTATATCACAGATTTCTGAATTAATTTCTCAGAATTAGTGAATTCAGACTTTATAACTGACAATTGCGAGTTTATATCATGCAATTCTATCATAATAACTCACAATTACGAGTTTATATCATGCAATTCTATCATGATAACTCACAAGTACGAGTTTATATCACATATTTATGAATTAATTTCTCAGAATTAGTGAATTCCGACTTTATAACTCACAAGTGCGAGTTTATATCATGCAATTCTATCATGATAAATCACAAGTACGAGTTTATATCACACAATTCTGACTTAATTTCTCAGAATAAGGGAATTCGGACGTTATAACTCACAATTGTGAGTTTATATCATGCAATTCTATCATGATAACTCACAATTACGAGTGTATATCATGCAATTCTATCATGATAACTCACAATTACGAGTTTATATAACATATTTATGAATTAATTTCATAAGTTTATTTTCATAATTCACAAGTGTGAGTTTATATCATGCAATTCTGACTTAATTTCTCAGAATTAGGGAAGTCACAAGTATGGGTTTATATCACAGATTTCTGAATTAATTTCTCAGAATTAGTGAATTCAGACTTTATAACTCACAATTGTGTGTTTATATCATGCAATTCTATCATGATAACTCACAATTACGAGTTTATATAACATATTTATGAATTAATTTCATAAGTTTAATTTCATAATTCACAAGTGTGAGTTTTTATCATGCAATTCTGACTTAATTTCTCAGAATTAGGGAATTCGGACTTTATAACTCACAATTGTGAGTTTATGTCATGCAATTCTATCATGATAACTCACAATTACGAGTTTATATCATGCAATTCTAACATAATAAGTCACAAGTATGGGTTTATATCACAGATTTCTGAATTAATTTCTCAGAATTAGTGAATTCAGACTTTATAACTCACAATTACGAGATTATATCATGCAATTCTAACCTAAAAACTGTAAGGCTGAAAATAATCAAAGACTTCTGCTTTCCTGCCCCAAACACTTCTTCAGCAACAAAAGAGCCATTTGGCACTCCTGAGGACACAGATGAGCTGATAGTGATCAAGGCCTGTAGGCCAAAATGTGCACACATCGGGGGTCTGCTAATTGTAACACCTTAACAGAGGGTGAAGCTGTAATTTGCTGATTGGTCAGTTTGAATGTCTCACATTTGGGTTTTAGTCACATGGTCAAGGAAAGTATAAAAGGAGATTGTAACTGTTGCTCTGCCCCTTCTCTTTACCTTGCTCTCCCTTTCTTTGCTGGAGCTCTCTTCTTGAGGCTCTGCTCTCTTTCTCTCTCTACCCCCTCCCCCCTCTCTTTCTCTCTCTCAGGTAACTTTTCACATACATGTACATGTTGGGTACAATTAACTGTCTATTTTTAACCATCCTTCATCTATTGTGTAACCAATTTAAGTGTAACCATAATGAAACATTGTTATTAAACCATCTTAATGATAAATGATGTGCTAACTAGTCTTGATTTAACATTAACATTGACGTGCTACATATTGCAATACAATATAGTCACTCAATAGCAACGCTCTCCCACATATTTAGCTATTATAACTGCGCTTATTTCCGTCGTTGGTATAAGTGGCAGTGGGTGGTATTAGACTAGAAATGTACAGATTTTTACCATCGTGCTGAGAACATTTCTTTAGTCCTTCGGCAGTCCTACAGCCTGAACCACTGTTGGAAGCCACCCTTACAAAACTGACATTTGCGAGTTTATATCACACAATTCTGACTTAATTTCTCAGAATTAGGGAATTCGGACTTTATAACTCATAATGGCGAGTTTATGTCATGCAATTCTATCATGATAACTCACAAGTACAAGTTTATATCACAAAATTCTGACTTAATTTCTCAGAATTAGGGAATTCGGACTTTATAACTCTCAATTACGAGATTATATCATGCAATTCTAACATGATAAGTCACAAGTATGGGTTTACATCACAGATTTCTGAATTAATTTCTCAGAATTAGTGAATTCAGACTTTATAACTCACAATTGCGAGTTTATATCATGCAATTCTATCATGATAACTCACAATTACGAGTTTATATCATGCAATTCTATCATGATAACTCACAATTACGAGTTCATATCATGCAATTCTATCATGAGAACTCACAAGTACGAGTTTATATCACACAATTCTGACTTAATTTCTCAGAATGAGGGAATTCGGACGTTATAACTCACAATTGTGAGTTTATATCATGCAGTTCTATCATGATAACTCACAAGTACGAGTTTATATCACAGATTTCTGAATTAATTTCTCAGAATTAGTGAATTCAGACTTTATAACTCACAATTGCGAGTTTATATCATGCAATTCTATCATGATAACTCACAAGTACAAGTTTATATCACATATTTATGAATTAATTTCATAAGTTTAATTTCATAATTCACAAGTGTGAGTTTATATCATGCAATTCTATCATGATAACTCAAAATTACGAGTTTATATCATGCAATTCTAACATGATAACTCACAAGTACGAATTTATATCATGCAATTCTATCATTATAACTCACAAGTGCTAATTTATATCACACAATTCTGACATAATTTCTCAGAATTAGGCAATTCTGACTTTATAACACAATTGCGAGTTTATATAATGCAATTCTATCATGCTAACTCACAAGTACGACTTTATATCACACAATTCTGACATAATTTCTCAGAATTAGGGAAATCGGACATTATAACTCACAATTACGAGTTTATATCATGCAATTGTAACATGGTAACTCACAATTATGAGTTTATATCACACAATTCTGACTTAATTTCTCAGAATTAGGGAATTCGGACGTTATAACTCACAATTGTGAGTTTATATCATGCAGTTCTATCATGATAACTCACAAGTAAGAGTTTATATCACACATTTCTGACTTAATTTCTGAGAATTGGGGAGTTTGGGCTTCATAACTCACAATTGCCAGTTTATATCATGCAATTCTATCATGATAACTCAAAATTAGGAGTTTATATCATGCAATTCTATCATGATAACTCAAAAGTACGAGTTTATATCACATATTTATGAATTAATTTCTCAGAATTAGTGAATTCAAACTTTATAACTCACAAGTGCGAGTTTATATCATGCAATTCTATCATGCTAACTCACAAGTACGACTTTATATCACACATTTCTGACATAATTTCTCAGAATTAGGGAAATCGGACTTTATAACTCACAATTACGAGTTTATATCACGCAATTGTAACATGGTAACTCACAATTATGAGTTTATATCACACAATTCTGACTAAATTTCTCAGAATTAGGGAATTCGGACTTTATAACTCACAATTACAAGTTTATATCATGGAATTTTAACTGAATAACTCAATACTGCAAGTTTATTTCTCACAATTCTGACTTAATTTCTCAGAATTAGGGAATTCGGACTTTATAACTAACAATGGCGAGTTTATATCATGCAATTCTATCATGATAACTCACAAGTACAAGTTTATATCACACAATTCTGACTTAATTTCTCAGAATTAAGGAATTCTGACTTTATAACTCTAAATTACGAGATTATATTATGCAATTCTAACATGGTAACTCACAAGTAAGAGTTTATATCACACATTTCTGACTTAATTTATCAGAATTAGGGAAATCGGACTTCATAACTCACAATTACAAGATTATATCATGCAATTGAAACATGATAAGTCACAATTACGAGTTTATATCATGCAATTCTATCATGATAACTCACAATTACGAGTTTATATCATGCAATTCTATCACGATAACTCACAAGTACGAGTTTATATCACATATTTATGAATTAATTTCTCAGAATTAGTGAATTCCGACTTTATAACTAACAAGTGCGAGTTTATATCATGCAATTCTATCATGATAACTCACAAGTACAAGTTTATATCACAGATTTCTGAATTAATTTCTCAGAATTAGTGAATTCAGACTTTATAACTCACAATTGCGAGTTTATATCATGCAATTCTATCATGATAACTCACAATAACGAGTTTATATCATGCAATTCTATCATGCTAACTCACAAGTACGACTTTATATCACACATTTCTGACATAATTTCTCAGAATTAGGGAAATCGGACTTTATAACTCACAATTACGAGTTTATATCATGCAATTCTAACATGGTAACTCACAATTATGAGTTTATATCACACAATTCTGACTAAATTTCTCAGAATTAGGGAATTCGGACTTTATAACTCACAATTACAAGTTTATATCATGGAATTTTAACTTAATAACTCAAAACTGCAAGTTTATTTCTCACAATTCTGACTTAATTTCTCAGAATTAGGGAATTCGGACTTTATAACTAACAATGGCGAGTTTATATCATGCAATTCTATCATGATAACTCACAAGTACAAGTTTATATCACACAATTCTGACTTAATTTCTCAGAATTAGGGAATTCTGACTTTATAACTCTAAATTACGAGATTATATTATGCAATTCTAACATGGTAACTCACAAGTAAGAGTTTATATCACACATTTCTGACTTAATTTATCAGAATTAGGGAAATCGGACTTTATAACTCACAATTACGAGATTATATCATGCAATTCAAACATGATAAGTCACAAGTATGGGTTTATATCACACAATTCTGACTTAATTTCTCATAATTAGGCAATTCAGACTTTATAACGCACAATTGCAAGTTTATATCATGCAATTCTATCATGATAACTCACAAGTACGAGTTTATATCACACAATTCTGACTTAATTTTTCAGAATTAGGGAATTCGGACGTTATAACTCACAATTGTGAGTTTATATCATGCAGTTCTATCATGATAACTCACAAGTACGAGTTTATATCACAGATTTGTGAATTAATTTCTCAGAATTAGTGAATTCAGACTTTATAACTCACAATTGCGAGTTTATATCATGCAATTCTATCATGATAACTCACAAGTACGAGTTTATATCACATATTTATGAATTAATTTCTCAGAATTAGTGAATTCCGACTTTATAACTCACAAGTACGAGTTTATATCATGCAATTCTATCATGATAACTCACAAGTACGAGTTTATATCACACAATTCTGACTTAATTTCTCAGAATGAGGGAATTCGGACGTTATAACTCACAATTGTGAGTTTATATCATGCAGTTCTATCATGATAACTCACAAGTACGAGTTTATATCACAGATTTCTGAATTAATTTCTCAGAATTAGTGAATTCAGACTTTATAACTCACAATTGCGAGTTTATATCATGCAATTCTATCATGATAACTCACAAGTACAAGTTTATATCACATATTTATGAATTAATTTCATAAGTTTAATTTCATAATTCACAAGTGTGAGTTTATATCATGCAATTCTAACATGATAACTCACAATTATGAGTTTATATCACAGAATTCTGACTTAATTTCTCAGAATTGTAGATTTCGGAGTTTATAACTCACAATTACGAGATTATATCATACAATTCTAACCTAATAACTCACACTTGCGAGTTTATGTCACACAATTCTGACTTAATTTCTCAGAATTAGGGAATTTGGACTTTATAACTCACAATTACCTGTTTATTTTATGCAATTCTAACATGATAACTCACAATTATGAGTTTATATCACACAATTCTGGCTTAATTTCTCAGAATTAGGGAATTTGGAGTTTATAACTCACAATTACAAGTTTACATCATGCAATTCTAACATTATAACTCACAACTATGAGTTTATATCACACAATTCTGACTTAATTTCTCAGAATTGCGGATTTCGGACTTTATATCTCACAATTACGAGATTATATCATGCAATTCTAACCTAAAAACTGACATTTGCGAGTTTATATCACACAATTCTGACTTAATTTCTCAGAATTAGGGAATTCGGACTTTATAACTCACAATTGTGAGTTTATATCATGCAGTTCTATCATGATAACTCACAAGTACGAGTTTATATCACAGATTTCTGAATTAATTTCTCAGAATTAGTGTATTCAGACTTTATAACTCACAATTGCGAGTTTATATCATGCAATTCTATCATAATAACTCACAATTACGAGTTTATATCATGCAATTCTATCATGATAACTCACAAGTACGAGTTTATATAACATATTTATGAATTAATTTCATAAGTTTAATTTCATAATTCACAAGTGTGAGTTTTTATCATGCAATTCTGACTTAATTTCTCAGAATTAGGGAATTCGGACTTTATAACTCACAATTGTGAGTTTATGTCATGCAATTCTATCATGATAACTCACAATTACGAGTTTATATCATGCAATTCTAACATAATAAGTCACAAGTATGGGTTTATATCACAGATTTCTGAATTAATTTCTCAGAATTAGTGAATTCAGACTTTATAACTCACAATTGCGAGTTTATATCATGCAATTCTATCATGATAACTCACAAGTACGAGTTTATATCACATATTTATGAATTAATTTCATAAGTTTAATTTCATAATTCACAAGTGTGAGTTTATATCATGCAATTCTAACATTATAACTCACAATTATGAGTTTATATCACAGAATTCTGACTTAATTTCTCAGAATTGTAGATTTCGGACTTTATAACTCACAATTACGAGATTATATCATACAATTCTAACCTAATAACTCACACTTGCGACTTTATATTACACAATTCTAACTTAATTTCTCAGAATTAGGGAATTTGGACTTTATAACTCACAATTACCTGTTTATTTTATGCAATTCTAACATGATAACTCACAATTATGAGTTTATATCACACAATTCTGGCTTAATTTCAGAGAATTAGGGAATTTGGACTTTATAACTCACAATTACAAGTTTACATCATGCAATTCTAACATTATAACTCACAACTATGAGTTTATATCACACAATTCTGACTTACTTTCTCAGAATTGCGGATTTCGGACTTTATATCTCACAATTACGAGATTATATCATGCAATTCTAACCTAAAAACTGACATTTGCGAGTTTATATCACACAATTCTGACTTAATTTCTCAGAATTAGGGAATTCGGACTTTATAACTAACAATGGCGAGTTTATATCATGCAATTCTATCATGATAACTCACAAGTACAAGTTTATATCACACAATTCTGACTTAATTTCTCAGAATTAAGGAATTCTGACTTTATAACTCTAAATTACGAGATTATATTATGCAATTCTAACATGGTAACTCACAAGTAAGAGTTTATATCACACATTTCTGACTTAATTTATCAGAATTAGGGAAATCGGACTTCATAACTCACAATTACAAGATTATATCATGCAATTGAAACATGATAAGTCACAATTACGAGTTTATATCATGCAATTCTATCATGATAACTCACAATTACGAGTTTATATCATGCAATTCTATCACGATAACTCACAAGTACGAGTTTATATCACATATTTATGAATTAATTTCTCAGAATTAGTGAATTCCGACTTTATAACTAACAAGTGCGAGTTTATATCATGCAATTCTATCATGATAACTCACAAGTACAAGTTTATATCACAGATTTCTGAATTAATTTCTCAGAATTAGTGAATTCAGACTTTATAACTCACAATTGCGAGTTTATATCATGCAATTCTATCATGATAACTCACAATAACGAGTTTATATCATGCAATTCTATCATGCTAACTCACAAGTACGACTTTATATCACACATTTCTGACATAATTTCTCAGAATTAGGGAAATCGGACTTTATAACTCACAATTACGAGTTTATATCATGCAATTCTAACATGGTAACTCACAATTATGAGTTTATATCACACAATTCTGACTAAATTTCTCAGAATTAGGGAATTCGGACTTTATAACTCACAATTACAAGTTTATATCATGGAATTTTAACTTAATAACTCAAAACTGCAAGTTTATTTCTCACAATTCTGACTTAATTTCTCAGAATTAGGGAATTCGGACTTTATAACTAACAATGGCGAGTTTATATCATGCAATTCTATCATGATAACTCACAAGTACAAGTTTATATCACACAATTCTGACTTAATTTCTCAGAATTAGGGAATTCTGACTTTATAACTCTAAATTACGAGATTATATTATGCAATTCTAACATGGTAACTCACAAGTAAGAGTTTATATCACACATTTCTGACTTAATTTATCAGAATTAGGGAAATCGGACTTTATAACTCACAATTACGAGATTATATCATGCAATTCAAACATGATAAGTCACAAGTATGGGTTTATATCACACAATTCTGACTTAATTTCTCATAATTAGGCAATTCAGACTTTATAACGCACAATTGCAAGTTTATATCATGCAATTCTATCATGATAACTCACAAGTACGAGTTTATATCACACAATTCTGACTTAATTTTTCAGAATTAGGGAATTCGGACGTTATAACTCACAATTGTGAGTTTATATCATGCAGTTCTATCATGATAACTCACAAGTACGAGTTTATATCACAGATTTGTGAATTAATTTCTCAGAATTAGTGAATTCAGACTTTATAACTCACAATTGCGAGTTTATATCATGCAATTCTATCATGATAACTCACAAGTACGAGTTTATATCACATATTTATGAATTAATTTCTCAGAATTAGTGAATTCCGACTTTATAACTCACAAGTACGAGTTTATATCATGCAATTCTATCATGATAACTCACAAGTACGAGTTTATATCACACAATTCTGACTTAATTTCTCAGAATGAGGGAATTCGGACGTTATAACTCACAATTGTGAGTTTATATCATGCAGTTCTATCATGATAACTCACAAGTACGAGTTTATATCACAGATTTCTGAATTAATTTCTCAGAATTAGTGAATTCAGACTTTATAACTCACAATTGCGAGTTTATATCATGCAATTCTATCATGATAACTCACAAGTACAAGTTTATATCACATATTTATGAATTAATTTCATAAGTTTAATTTCATAATTCACAAGTGTGAGTTTATATCATGCAATTCTAACATGATAACTCACAATTATGAGTTTATATCACAGAATTCTGACTTAATTTCTCAGAATTGTAGATTTCGGAGTTTATAACTCACAATTACGAGATTATATCATACAATTCTAACCTAATAACTCACACTTGCGAGTTTATGTCACACAATTCTGACTTAATTTCTCAGAATTAGGGAATTTGGACTTTATAACTCACAATTACCTGTTTATTTTATGCAATTCTAACATGATAACTCACAATTATGAGTTTATATCACACAATTCTGGCTTAATTTCTCAGAATTAGGGAATTTGGAGTTTATAACTCACAATTACAAGTTTACATCATGCAATTCTAACATTATAACTCACAACTATGAGTTTATATCACACAATTCTGACTTAATTTCTCAGAATTGCGGATTTCGGACTTTATATCTCACAATTACGAGATTATATCATGCAATTCTAACCTAAAAACTGACATTTGCGAGTTTATATCACACAATTCTGACTTAATTTCTCAGAATTAGGGAATTCGGACTTTATAACTCACAATTGTGAGTTTATATCATGCAGTTCTATCATGATAACTCACAAGTACGAGTTTATATCACAGATTTCTGAATTAATTTCTCAGAATTAGTGTATTCAGACTTTATAACTCACAATTGCGAGTTTATATCATGCAATTCTATCATAATAACTCACAATTACGAGTTTATATCATGCAATTCTATCATGATAACTCACAAGTACGAGTTTATATAACATATTTATGAATTAATTTCATAAGTTTAATTTCATAATTCACAAGTGTGAGTTTTTATCATGCAATTCTGACTTAATTTCTCAGAATTAGGGAATTCGGACTTTATAACTCACAATTGTGAGTTTATGTCATGCAATTCTATCATGATAACTCACAATTACGAGTTTATATCATGCAATTCTAACATAATAAGTCACAAGTATGGGTTTATATCACAGATTTCTGAATTAATTTCTCAGAATTAGTGAATTCAGACTTTATAACTCACAATTGCGAGTTTATATCATGCAATTCTATCATGATAACTCACAAGTACGAGTTTATATCACATATTTATGAATTAATTTCATAAGTTTAATTTCATAATTCACAAGTGTGAGTTTATATCATGCAATTCTAACATTATAACTCACAATTATGAGTTTATATCACAGAATTCTGACTTAATTTCTCAGAATTGTAGATTTCGGACTTTATAACTCACAATTACGAGATTATATCATACAATTCTAACCTAATAACTCACACTTGCGACTTTATATTACACAATTCTAACTTAATTTCTCAGAATTAGGGAATTTGGACTTTATAACTCACAATTACCTGTTTATTTTATGCAATTCTAACATGATAACTCACAATTATGAGTTTATATCACACAATTCTGGCTTAATTTCAGAGAATTAGGGAATTTGGACTTTATAACTCACAATTACAAGTTTACATCATGCAATTCTAACATTATAACTCACAACTATGAGTTTATATCACACAATTCTGACTTACTTTCTCAGAATTGCGGATTTCGGACTTTATATCTCACAATTACGAGATTATATCATGCAATTCTAACCTAAAAACTGACATTTGCGAGTTTATATCACACAATTCTGACTTAATTTCTCAGAATTAGGGAATTCGGACTTTATAACTAACAATGGCGAGTTTATATCATGCAATTCTATCATGATAACTCACAAGTACAAGTTTA
Organism: Garra rufa; assembly: GCF_049309525.1. Classification (NCBI taxonomy): domain Eukaryota; kingdom Metazoa; phylum Chordata; class Actinopteri; order Cypriniformes; family Cyprinidae; genus Garra; species Garra rufa. The sequence goes on along the minus strand of NW_027394276.1, from coordinate 8,468,988 downwards.
TATCACACAATTCTGACTTAATTTCTCAGAATTAAGGAATTCTGACTTTATAACTCTAAATTACGAGATTATATTATGCAATTCTAACATGGTAACTCACAAGTAAGAGTTTATATCACACATTTCTGACTTAATTTATCAGAATTAGGGAAATCGGACTTCATAACTCACAATTACAAGATTATATCATGCAATTGAAACATGATAAGTCACAATTACGAGTTTATATCATGCAATTCTATCATGATAACTCACAATTACGAGTTTATATCATGCAATTCTATCACGATAACTCACAAGTACGAGTTTATATCACATATTTATGAATTAATTTCTCAGAATTAGTGAATTCCGACTTTATAACTAACAAGTGCGAGTTTATATCATGCAATTCTATCATGATAACTCACAAGTACAAGTTTATATCACAGATTTCTGAATTAATTTCTCAGAATTAGTGAATTCAGACTTTATAACTCACAATTGCGAGTTTATATCATGCAATTCTATCATGATAACTCACAATAACGAGTTTATATCATGCAATTCTATCATGCTAACTCACAAGTACGACTTTATATCACACATTTCTGACATAATTTCTCAGAATTAGGGAAATCGGACTTTATAACTCACAATTACGAGTTTATATCATGCAATTCTAACATGGTAACTCACAATTATGAGTTTATATCACACAATTCTGACTAAATTTCTCAGAATTAGGGAATTCGGACTTTATAACTCACAATTACAAGTTTATATCATGGAATTTTAACTTAATAACTCAAAACTGCAAGTTTATTTCTCACAATTCTGACTTAATTTCTCAGAATTAGGGAATTCGGACTTTATAACTAACAATGGCGAGTTTATATCATGCAATTCTATCATGATAACTCACAAGTACAAGTTTATATCACACAATTCTGACTTAATTTCTCAGAATTAGGGAATTCTGACTTTATAACTCTAAATTACGAGATTATATTATGCAATTCTAACATGGTAACTCACAAGTAAGAGTTTATATCACACATTTCTGACTTAATTTATCAGAATTAGGGAAATCGGACTTTATAACTCACAATTACGAGATTATATCATGCAATTCAAACATGATAAGTCACAAGTATGGGTTTATATCACACAATTCTGACTTAATTTCTCATAATTAGGCAATTCAGACTTTATAACGCACAATTGCAAGTTTATATCATGCAATTCTATCATGATAACTCACAAGTACGAGTTTATATCACACAATTCTGACTTAATTTTTCAGAATTAGGGAATTCGGACGTTATAACTCACAATTGTGAGTTTATATCATGCAGTTCTATCATGATAACTCACAAGTACGAGTTTATATCACAGATTTGTGAATTAATTTCTCAGAATTAGTGAATTCAGACTTTATAACTCACAATTGCGAGTTTATATCATGCAATTCTATCATGATAACTCACAAGTACGAGTTTATATCACATATTTATGAATTAATTTCTCAGAATTAGTGAATTCCGACTTTATAACTCACAAGTACGAGTTTATATCATGCAATTCTATCATGATAACTCACAAGTACGAGTTTATATCACACAATTCTGACTTAATTTCTCAGAATGAGGGAATTCGGACGTTATAACTCACAATTGTGAGTTTATATCATGCAGTTCTATCATGATAACTCACAAGTACGAGTTTATATCACAGATTTCTGAATTAATTTCTCAGAATTAGTGAATTCAGACTTTATAACTCACAATTGCGAGTTTATATCATGCAATTCTATCATGATAACTCACAAGTACAAGTTTATATCACATATTTATGAATTAATTTCATAAGTTTAATTTCATAATTCACAAGTGTGAGTTTATATCATGCAATTCTAACATGATAACTCACAATTATGAGTTTATATCACAGAATTCTGACTTAATTTCTCAGAATTGTAGATTTCGGAGTTTATAACTCACAATTACGAGATTATATCATACAATTCTAACCTAATAACTCACACTTGCGAGTTTATGTCACACAATTCTGACTTAATTTCTCAGAATTAGGGAATTTGGACTTTATAACTCACAATTACCTGTTTATTTTATGCAATTCTAACATGATAACTCACAATTATGAGTTTATATCACACAATTCTGGCTTAATTTCTCAGAATTAGGGAATTTGGAGTTTATAACTCACAATTACAAGTTTACATCATGCAATTCTAACATTATAACTCACAACTATGAGTTTATATCACACAATTCTGACTTAATTTCTCAGAATTGCGGATTTCGGACTTTATATCTCACAATTACGAGATTATATCATGCAATTCTAACCTAAAAACTGACATTTGCGAGTTTATATCACACAATTCTGACTTAATTTCTCAGAATTAGGGAATTCGGACTTTATAACTCACAATTGTGAGTTTATATCATGCAGTTCTATCATGATAACTCACAAGTACGAGTTTATATCACAGATTTCTGAATTAATTTCTCAGAATTAGTGTATTCAGACTTTATAACTCACAATTGCGAGTTTATATCATGCAATTCTATCATAATAACTCACAATTACGAGTTTATATCATGCAATTCTATCATGATAACTCACAAGTACGAGTTTATATAACATATTTATGAATTAATTTCATAAGTTTAATTTCATAATTCACAAGTGTGAGTTTTTATCATGCAATTCTGACTTAATTTCTCAGAATTAGGGAATTCGGACTTTATAACTCACAATTGTGAGTTTATGTCATGCAATTCTATCATGATAACTCACAATTACGAGTTTATATCATGCAATTCTAACATAATAAGTCACAAGTATGGGTTTATATCACAGATTTCTGAATTAATTTCTCAGAATTAGTGAATTCAGACTTTATAACTCACAATTGCGAGTTTATATCATGCAATTCTATCATGATAACTCACAAGTACGAGTTTATATCACATATTTATGAATTAATTTCATAAGTTTAATTTCATAATTCACAAGTGTGAGTTTATATCATGCAATTCTAACATTATAACTCACAATTATGAGTTTATATCACAGAATTCTGACTTAATTTCTCAGAATTGTAGATTTCGGACTTTATAACTCACAATTACGAGATTATATCATACAATTCTAACCTAATAACTCACACTTGCGACTTTATATTACACAATTCTAACTTAATTTCTCAGAATTAGGGAATTTGGACTTTATAACTCACAATTACCTGTTTATTTTATGCAATTCTAACATGATAACTCACAATTATGAGTTTATATCACACAATTCTGGCTTAATTTCAGAGAATTAGGGAATTTGGACTTTATAACTCACAATTACAAGTTTACATCATGCAATTCTAACATTATAACTCACAACTATGAGTTTATATCACACAATTCTGACTTACTTTCTCAGAATTGCGGATTTCGGACTTTATATCTCACAATTACGAGATTATATCATGCAATTCTAACCTAAAAACTGACATTTGCGAGTTTATATCACACAATTCTGACTTAATTTCTCAGAATTAGGGAATTCGGACTTTATAACTCATAATGGCGAGTTTATGTCATGCAATTCTATCATGATAACGCACAAGTACAAGTTTATATCACACAATTCTGACTTAATTTCTCAGAATTAGGGATTTCAGACTTTATAACTCTCAATTACGAGATTATATCATGCAATTCTAACATGATAAGTCACAATTACGAGTTTATATCATGCAATTCTATCATGGTAACTCACAATTACGAGTTTATATCATGCAATTCTATCATGATAACTCACAAGTACAAGTTTATATCACACAATTCTGACTTAATTTCTCAGAATTAGGGAATTCGGACTTTATAACTCACAATTACGAGTTTATATCATGCAATACTAACATGGTAACTCACAATTATGAGTTTATATCACACAATTCTTACTAAATTTCTCAGAATTAGGGAATTCGGACTTTATAACTCACAATTACAAGTTTATATCATGGAATTTTAACTTAATAACTCAAAACTGCAAATTTATTTCTCACAATTCTGACTTAATTTCTCAGAATTAGGGAATTCGGACTTTATAACTCACAATTGTGAGTTTATATCATGCAATTCTATCATGATAACTCACAAGTACACGTTTATATCACACAATTCTGACTTAATTTCTCAGAATTAGGGAATTCGGACTTCATAACTCTCAATTACGAGATTATATCATGCAATTCTAACATCATAAATCACAAGTATGGGTTTACATCACAGATTTCTGAATTAATTTCTCAGAATTAGTGAATTCAGACTTCATAACTCACAATTACGAGATTATATCATGCAATTCTAACATCATAAATCACAAGTATGGGTTTACATCACAGATTTCTGAATTAATTTCTCAGAATTAGTGAATTCAGACTTCATAACTCACAATTATGAGTTTATATCACACAATTCTGACTAAATTTCTCAGAATTAGGGTATTCGGACTTTATAATTCACAATTACAAGTTTATATCATGGAATTTTAACTTAATAACTCAAAACTGCAAGTTTATATCACACAATTCTGACTTAATTTCTCAGAATTAGGGAATTCTGACTTTATAACTCTAAATTACGAGATTATATTATGCAATTCTAACATGGTAACTCACAAGTAAGAGTTTATATCACACATTTCTGACTTAATTTATCAGAATTAGGGAAATCGGACTTTATAACTCACAATTAAGAGATTATATCATGCAATTCAAACATGATAAGTCACAAGTATGGGTTTATATCACACAATTCTGACTTAATTTCTCAGAATTAGGCAATTCGGACGTTATAACGCACAATTGCAAGTTCATATCATGCAATTCTATCATGATAACTCACAAGTACGAGTTTATATCACACAATTCTGACTTAATTTCTCAGAATGAGGGAATTCGGACGTTATAACTCACAATTGTGAGTTTGTATCATGCAGTTCTATCATGATAACTCACAATTACGAGTTTATATCATGCAATTCTATCATGATAACTCACAATTGTGAGTTTATATCATGCAATTCTATCATGATAACTCAAAATTACGAGTTTATATAACATATTTATGAATTAATTTCATAAGTTTAATTTCATAATTCACAAGTGTGAGTTTATATCATGCAATTTTGACTTAATTTCTCAGAATTAGGGAAGTCACAAGTATTGGTTTATATCACAGATTTCTGAATTAATTTCTCAGAATTAGTGAATTCAGACTTTATAACTCACAATTGTGAGTTTATATCATGCAATTCTATCATGATAACTCAAAATTACGAGTTTATATAACATATTTATGAATTAATTTCATAAGTTTAATTTCATAATTCACAAGTGTGAGTTTTTATCATGCAATTCTGACTTAATTTCTCAGAATTAGGGAATTCGGACTTTATAACTCACAATTGTGAGTTTATGTCATGCAATTCTATCATGATAACTCACAATTACGAGTTTATATCATGCAATTCTAACATAATAAGTCACAAGTATGGGTTTATATCACAGATTTCTGAATTAATTTCTCAGAATTAGGGAATTCAGACTTTATAACTCACAATTAAGAGATTATATCATGCAATTCTAACCTAAAAACTGACATTTGCGAGTTTATATCACACAATTCTGACTTAATTTCTCAGAATTAGGGAATTCGGACTTTATAACTCATAATGGCGAGTTTATGTCATGCAATTCTATCATGATAACTCACAAGTACAAGTTTATATCACAAAATTCTGACTTAATTTCTCAGAATTAGGGAATTCGGACTTTATAACTCTCAATTACGAGATTATATCATGCAATTCTAACATGATAAGTCACAAGTATGGGTTTACATCACAGATTTCTGAATTAATTTCTCAGAATTAGTGAATTCAGACTTTATAACTCACAATTGCGAGTTTATATCATGCAATTCTATCATGATAACTCACAATTACGAGTTTATATCATGCAATTCTATCATGATAACTCACAATTACGAGTTCATATCATGCAATTCTATCATGAGAACTCACAAGTACGAGTTTATATCACACAATTCTGACTTAATTTCTCAGAATGAGGGAATTCGGACGTTATAACTCACAATTGTGAGTTTATATCATGCAGTTCTATCATGATATCTCACAAGTACGAGTTTATATCACAGATTTCTGAATTAATTTCTCAGAATTAGTGAATTCAGACTTTATAACTCACAATTGCGAGTTTATATCATGCAATTCTATCATGATAACTCACAAGTACAAGTTTATATCACATATTTATGAATTAATTTCATAAGTTTAATTTCATAATTCACAAGTGTGAGTTTATATCATGCAATTCTATCATGATAACTCAAAATTACGAGTTTATATCATGCAATTCTAACATGATAACTCACAAGTACGAATTTATATCATGCAATTCTATCATTATAACTCACAAGTGCTAATTTATATCACACAATTCTGACATAATTTCTCAGAATTAGGCAATTCTGACTTTATAACACAATTGCGAGTTTATATAATGCAATTCTATCATGCTAACTCACAAGTACGACTTTATATCACACAATTCTGACATAATTTCTCAGAATTAGGGAAATCGGACATTATAACTCACAATTACGAGTTTATATCATGCAATTGTAACATGGTAACTCACAATTATGAGTTTATATCACACAATTCTGACTTAATTTCTCAGAATTAGGGAATTCGGACGTTATAACTCACAATTGTGAGTTTATATCATGCAGTTCTATCATGATAACTCACAAGTAAGAGTTTATATCACACATTTCTGACTTAATTTCTGAGAATTGGGGAGTTTGGGCTTCATAACTCACAATTGCCAGTTTATATCATGCAATTCTATCATGATAACTCAAAATTAGGAGTTTATATCATGCAATTCTATCATGATAACTCAAAAGTACGAGTTTATATCACATATTTATGAATTAATTTCTCAGAATTAGTGAATTCAAACTTTATAACTCACAAGTGCGAGTTTATATCATGCAATTCTATCATGCTAACTCACAAGTACGACTTTATATCACACATTTCTGACATAATTTCTCAGAATTAGGGAAATCGGACTTTATAACTCACAATTACGAGTTTATATCACGCAATTGTAACATGGTAACTCACAATTATGAGTTTATATCACACAATTCTGACTAAATTTCTCAGAATTAGGGAATTCGGACTTTATAACTCACAATTACAAGTTTATATCATGGAATTTTAACTGAATAACTCAATACTGCAAGTTTATTTCTCACAATTCTGACTTAATTTCTCAGAATTAGGGAATTCGGACTTTATAACTAACAATGGCGAGTTTATATCATGCAATTCTATCATGATAACTCACAAGTACAAGTTTATATCACACAATTCTGACTTAATTTCTCAGAATTAGGGAATTCTGACTTTATAACTCTAAATTACGAGATTATATTATGCAATTCTAACATGGTAACTCACAAGTAAGAGTTTATATCACACATTTCTGACTTAATTTATCAGAATTAGGGAAATCGGACTTCATAACTCACAATTACGAGATTATATCATGCAATTGAAACATGATAAGTCACAATTACGAGTTTATATCATGCAATTCTATGATGATAACTCACAATTACGAGTTTATATCATGCAATTCTATCACGATAACTCACAAGTACGAGTTTATATCACATATTTATGAATTAATTTCTCAGAATTAGTGAATTCCGACTTTATAACTAACAAGTGCGAGTTTATATCATGCAATTCTATCATGATAACTCACAAGTACAAGTTTATATCACAGATTTCTGAATTAATTTCTCAGAATTAGTGAATTCAGACTTTATAACTCACAATTGCGAGTTTATATCATGCAATTCTATCATGATAACTCACAATAACGAGTTTATATCATGCAATTCTATCATGCTAACTCACAAGTACGACTTTATATCACACATTTCTGACATAATTTCTCAGAATTAGGGAAATCGGACTTTATAACTCACAATTACGAGTTTATATCATGCAATTCTAACATGGTAACTCACAATTATGAGTTTATATCACACAATTCTGACTAAATTTCTCAGAATTAGGGAATTCGGACTTTATAACTCACAATTACAAGTTTATATCATGGAATTTTAACTTAATAACTCAAAACTGCAAGTTTATTTCTCACAATTCTGACTTAATTTCTCAGAATTAGGGAATTCGGACTTTATAACTAACAATGGCGAGTTTATATCATGCAATTCTATCATGATAACTCACAAGTACAAGTTTATATCACACAATTCTGACTTAATTTCTCAGAATTAGGGAATTCTGACTTTATAACTCTAAATTACGAGATTATATTATGCAATTCTAACATGGTAACTCACAAGTAAGAGTTTATATCACACATTTCTGACTTAATTTATCAGAATTAGGGAAATCGGACTTTATAACTCACAATTACGAGATTATATCATGCAATTCAAACATGATAAGTCACAAGTATGGGTTTATATCACACAATTCTGACTTAATTTCTCATAATTAGGCAATTCAGACTTTATAACGCACAATTGCAAGTTTATATCATGCAATTCTATCATGATAACTCACAAGTACGAGTTTATATCACACAATTCTGACTTAATTTTTCAGAATTAGGGAATTCGGACGTTATAACTCACAATTGTGAGTTTATATCATGCAGTTCTATCATGATAACTCACAAGTACGAGTTTATATCACAGATTTGTGAATTAATTTCTCAGAATTAGTGAATTCAGACTTTATAACTCACAATTGCGAGTTTATATCATGCAATTCTATCATGATAACTCACAAGTACGAGTTTATATCACATATTTATGAATTAATTTCTCAGAATTAGTGAATTCCGACTTTATAACTCACAAGTACGAGTTTATATCATGCAATTCTATCATGATAACTCACAAGTACGAGTTTATATCACACAATTCTGACTTAATTTCTCAGAATGAGGGAATTCGGACGTTATAACTCACAATTGTGAGTTTATATCATGCAGTTCTATCATGATAACTCACAAGTACGAGTTTATATCACAGATTTCTGAATTAATTTCTCAGAATTAGTGAATTCAGACTTTATAACTCACAATTGCGAGTTTATATCATGCAATTCTATCATGATAACTCACAAGTACAAGTTTATATCACATATTTATGAATTAATTTCATAAGTTTAATTTCATAATTCACAAGTGTGAGTTTATATCATGCAATTCTAACATGATAACTCACAATTATGAGTTTATATCACAGAATTCTGACTTAATTTCTCAGAATTGTAGATTTCGGAGTTTATAACTCACAATTACGAGATTATATCATACAATTCTAACCTAATAACTCACACTTGCGAGTTTATGTCACACAATTCTGACTTAATTTCTCAGAATTAGGGAATTTGGACTTTATAACTCACAATTACCTGTTTATTTTATGCAATTCTAACATGATAACTCACAATTATGAGTTTATATCACACAATTCTGGCTTAATTTCTCAGAATTAGGGAATTTGGAGTTTATAACTCACAATTACAAGTTTACATCATGCAATTCTAACATTATAACTCACAACTATGAGTTTATATCACACAATTCTGACTTAATTTCTCAGAATTGCGGATTTCGGACTTTATATCTCACAATTACGAGATTATATCATGCAATTCTAACCTAAAAACTGACATTTGCGAGTTTATATCACACAATTCTGACTTAATTTCTCAGAATTAGGGAATTCGGACTTTATAACTCACAATTGTGAGTTTATATCATGCAGTTCTATCATGATAACTCACAAGTACGAGTTTATATCACAGATTTCTGAATTAATTTCTCAGAATTAGTGTATTCAGACTTTATAACTCACAATTGCGAGTTTATATCATGCAATTCTATCATAATAACTCACAATTACGAGTTTATATCATGCAATTCTATCATGATAACTCACAAGTACGAGTTTATATAACATATTTATGAATTAATTTCATAAGTTTAATTTCATAATTCACAAGTGTGAGTTTTTATCATGCAATTCTGACTTAATTTCTCAGAATTAGGGAATTCGGACTTTATAACTCACAATTGTGAGTTTATGTCATGCAATTCTATCATGATAACTCACAATTACGAGTTTATATCATGCAATTCTAACATAATAAGTCACAAGTATGGGTTTATATCACAGATTTCTGAATTAATTTCTCAGAATTAGTGAATTCAGACTTTATAACTCACAATTGCGAGTTTATATCATGCAATTCTATCATGATAACTCACAAGTACGAGTTTATATCACATATTTATGAATTAATTTCATAAGTTTAATTTCATAATTCACAAGTGTGAGTTTATATCATGCAATTCTAACATTATAACTCACAATTATGAGTTTATATCACAGAATTCTGACTTAATTTCTCAGAATTGTAGATTTCGGACTTTATAACTCACAATTACGAGATTATATCATACAATTCTAACCTAATAACTCACACTTGCGACTTTATATTACACAATTCTAACTTAATTTCTCAGAATTAGGGAATTTGGACTTTATAACTCACAATTACCTGTTTATTTTATGCAATTCTAACATGATAACTCACAATTATGAGTTTATATCACACAATTCTGGCTTAATTTCAGAGAATTAGGGAATTTGGACTTTATAACTCACAATTACAAGTTTACATCATGCAATTCTAACATTATAACTCACAACTATGAGTTTATATCACACAATTCTGACTTACTTTCTCAGAATTGCGGATTTCGGACTTTATATCTCACAATTACGAGATTATATCATGCAATTCTAACCTAAAAACTGACATTTGCGAGTTTATATCACACAATTCTGACTTAATTTCTCAGAATTAGGGAATTCGGACTTTATAACTCATAATGGCGAGTTTATGTCATGCAATTCTATCATGATAACGCACAAGTACAAGTTTATATCACACAATTCTGACTTAATTTCTCAGAATTAGGGATTTCAGACTTTATAACTCTCAATTACGAGATTATATCATGCAATTCTAACATGATAAGTCACAATTACGAGTTTATATCATGCAATTCTATCATGGTAACTCACAATTACGAGTTTATATCATGCAATTCTATCATGATAACTCACAAGTACAAGTTTATATCACACAATTCTGACTTAATTTCTCAGAATTAGGGAATTCGGACTTTATAACTCACAATTACGAGTTTATATCATGCAATACTAACATGGTAACTCACAATTATGAGTTTATATCACACAATTCTTACTAAATTTCTCAGAATTAGGGAATTCGGACTTTATAACTCACAATTACAAGTTTATATCATGGAATTTTAACTTAATAACTCAAAACTGCAAATTTATTTCTCACAATTCTGACTTAATTTCTCAGAATTAGGGAATTCGGACTTTATAACTCACAATTGTGAGTTTATATCATGCAATTCTATCATGATAACTCACAAGTACACGTTTATATCACACAATTCTGACTTAATTTCTCAGAATTAGGGAATTCGGACTTCATAACTCTCAATTACGAGATTATATCATGCAATTCTAACATCATAAATCACAAGTATGGGTTTACATCACAGATTTCTGAATTAATTTCTCAGAATTAGTGAATTCAGACTTCATAACTCACAATTACGAGATTATATCATGCAATTCTAACATCATAAATCACAAGTATGGGTTTACATCACAGATTTCTGAATTAATTTCTCAGAATTAGTGAATTCAGACTTCATAACTCACAATTATGAGTTTATATCACACAATTCTGACTAAATTTCTCAGAATTAGGGTATTCGGACTTTATAATTCACAATTACAAGTTTATATCATGGAATTTTAACTTAATAACTCAAAACTGCAAGTTTATATCACACAATTCTGACTTAATTTCTCAGAATTAGGGAATTCTGACTTTATAACTCTAAATTACGAGATTATATTATGCAATTCTAACATGGTAACTCACAAGTAAGAGTTTATATCACACATTTCTGACTTAATTTATCAGAATTAGGGAAATCGGACTTTATAACTCACAATTAAGAGATTATATCATGCAATTCAAACATGATAAGTCACAAGTATGGGTTTATATCACACAATTCTGACTTAATTTCTCAGAATTAGGCAATTCGGACGTTATAACGCACAATTGCAAGTTCATATCATGCAATTCTATCATGATAACTCACAAGTACGAGTTTATATCACACAATTCTGACTTAATTTCTCAGAATGAGGGAATTCGGACGTTATAACTCACAATTGTGAGTTTGTATCATGCAGTTCTATCATGATAACTCACAATTACGAGTTTATATCATGCAATTCTATCATGATAACTCACAATTGTGAGTTTATATCATGCAATTCTATCATGATAACTCAAAATTACGAGTTTATATAACATATTTATGAATTAATTTCATAAGTTTAATTTCATAATTCACAAGTGTGAGTTTATATCATGCAATTTTGACTTAATTTCTCAGAATTAGGGAAGTCACAAGTATTGGTTTATATCACAGATTTCTGAATTAATTTCTCAGAATTAGTGAATTCAGACTTTATAACTCACAATTGTGAGTTTATATCATGCAATTCTATCATGATAACTCAAAATTACGAGTTTATATAACATATTTATGAATTAATTTCATAAGTTTAATTTCATAATTCACAAGTGTGAGTTTTTATCATGCAATTCTGACTTAATTTCTCAGAATTAGGGAATTCGGACTTTATAACTCACAATTGTGAGTTTATGTCATGCAATTCTATCATGATAACTCACAATTACGAGTTTATATCATGCAATTCTAACATAATAAGTCACAAGTATGGGTTTATATCACAGATTTCTGAATTAATTTCTCAGAATTAGGGAATTCAGACTTTATAACTCACAATTAAGAGATTATATCATGCAATTCTAACCTAAAAACTGACATTTGCGAGTTTATATCACACAATTCTGACTTAATTTCTCAGAATTAGGGAATTCGGACTTTATAACTCATAATGGCGAGTTTATGTCATGCAATTCTATCATGATAACTCACAAGTACAAGTTTATATCACAAAATTCTGACTTAATTTCTCAGAATTAGGGAATTCGGACTTTATAACTCTCAATTACGAGATTATATCATGCAATTCTAACATGATAAGTCACAAGTATGGGTTTACATCACAGATTTCTGAATTAATTTCTCAGAATTAGTGAATTCAGACTTTATAACTCACAATTGCGAGTTTATATCATGCAATTCTATCATGATAACTCACAATTACGAGTTTATATCATGCAATTCTATCATGATAACTCACAATTACGAGTTCATATCATGCAATTCTATCATGAGAACTCACAAGTACGAGTTTATATCACACAATTCTGACTTAATTTCTCAGAATGAGGGAATTCGGACGTTATAACTCACAATTGTGAGTTTATATCATGCAGTTCTATCATGATATCTCACAAGTACGAGTTTATATCACAGATTTCTGAATTAATTTCTCAGAATTAGTGAATTCAGACTTTATAACTCACAATTGCGAGTTTATATCATGCAATTCTATCATGATAACTCACAAGTACAAGTTTATATCACATATTTATGAATTAATTTCATAAGTTTAATTTCATAATTCACAAGTGTGAGTTTATATCATGCAATTCTATCATGATAACTCAAAATTACGAGTTTATATCATGCAATTCTAACATGATAACTCACAAGTACGAATTTATATCATGCAATTCTATCATTATAACTCACAAGTGCTAATTTATATCACACAATTCTGACATAATTTCTCAGAATTAGGCAATTCTGACTTTATAACACAATTGCGAGTTTATATAATGCAATTCTATCATGCTAACTCACAAGTACGACTTTATATCACACAATTCTGACATAATTTCTCAGAATTAGGGAAATCGGACATTATAACTCACAATTACGAGTTTATATCATGCAATTGTAACATGGTAACTCACAATTATGAGTTTATATCACACAATTCTGACTTAATTTCTCAGAATTAGGGAATTCGGACGTTATAACTCACAATTGTGAGTTTATATCATGCAGTTCTATCATGATAACTCACAAGTAAGAGTTTATATCACACATTTCTGACTTAATTTCTGAGAATTGGGGAGTTTGGGCTTCATAACTCACAATTGCCAGTTTATATCATGCAATTCTATCATGATAACTCAAAATTAGGAGTTTATATCATGCAATTCTATCATGATAACTCAAAAGTACGAGTTTATATCACATATTTATGAATTAATTTCTCAGAATTAGTGAATTCAAACTTTATAACTCACAAGTGCGAGTTTATATCATGCAATTCTATCATGCTAACTCACAAGTACGACTTTATATCACACATTTCTGACATAATTTCTCAGAATTAGGGAAATCGGACTTTATAACTCACAATTACGAGTTTATATCACGCAATTGTAACATGGTAACTCACAATTATGAGTTTATATCACACAATTCTGACTAAATTTCTCAGAATTAGGGAATTCGGACTTTATAACTCACAATTACAAGTTTATATCATGGAATTTTAACTGAATAACTCAATACTGCAAGTTTATTTCTCACAATTCTGACTTAATTTCTCAGAATTAGGGAATTCGGACTTTATAACTAACAATGGCGAGTTTATATCATGCAATTCTATCATGATAACTCACAAGTACAAGTTTATATCACACAATTCTGACTTAATTTCTCAGAATTAGGGAATTCTGACTTTATAACTCTAAATTACGAGATTATATTATGCAATTCTAACATGGTAACTCACAAGTAAGAGTTTATATCACACATTTCTGACTTAATTTATCAGAATTAGGGAAATCGGACTTCATAACTCACAATTACGAGATTATATCATGCAATTGAAACATGATAAGTCACAATTACGAGTTTATATCATGCAATTCTATGATGATAACTCACAATTACGAGTTTATATCATGCAATTCTATCACGATAACTCACAAGTACGAGTTTATATCACATATTTATGAATTAATTTCTCAGAATTAGTGAATTCCGACTTTATAACTAACAAGTGCGAGTTTATATCATGCAATTCTATCATGATAACTCACAAGTACAAGTTTATATCACAGATTTCTGAATTAATTTCTCAGAATTAGTGAATTCAGACTTTATAACTCACAATTGCGAGTTTATATCATGCAATTCTATCATGATAACTCACAATAACGAGTTTATATCATGCAATTCTATCATGCTAACTCACAAGTACGACTTTATATCACACATTTCTGACATAATTTCTCAGAATTAGGGAAATCGGACTTTATAACTCACAATTACGAGTTTATATCATGCAATTCTAACATGGTAACTCACAATTATGAGTTTATATCACACAATTCTGACTAAATTTCTCAGAATTAGGGAATTCGGACTTTATAACTCACAATTACAAGTTTATATCATGGAATTTTAACTTAATAACTCAAAACTGCAAGTTTATTTCTCACAATTCTGACTTAATTTCTCAGAATTAGGGAATTCGGACTTTATAACTAACAATGGCGAGTTTGTATCATGCAATTCTATCATGATAACTCACAAGTACAAGTTTATATCACACAATTCTGACTTAATTTCTCAGAATTAGGGAATTCTGACTTTATAACTCTAAATTACGAGATTATATTATGCAATTCTAACATGGTAACTCACAAGTAAGAGTTTATATCACACATTTCTGACTTAATTTATCAGAATTAGGGAAATCGGACTTTATAACTCACAATTACGAGATTATATCATGCAATTCAAACATGATAAGTCACAAGTATGGGTTTATATCACACAATTCTGACTTAATTTCTCATAATTAGGCAATTCAGACTTTATAACGCACAATTGCAAGTTTATATCATGCAATTCTATCATGATAACTCACAAGTACGAGTTTATATCACACAATTCTGACTTAATTTTTCAGAATTAGGGAATTCGGACGTTATAACTCACAATTGTGAGTTTATATCATGCAGTTCTATCATGATAACTCACAAGTACGAGTTTATATCACAGATTTGTGAATTAATTTCTCAGAATTAGTGAATTCAGACTTTATAACTCACAATTGCGAGTTTATATCATGCAATTCTATCATGATAACTCACAAGTACGAGTTTATATCACATATTTATGAATTAATTTCTCAGAATTAGTGAATTCCGACTTTATAACTCACAAGTACGAGTTTATATCATGCAATTCTATCATGATAACTCACAAGTACGAGTTTATATCACACAATTCTGACTTAATTTCTCAGAATGAGGGAATTCGGACGTTATAACTCACAATTGTGAGTTTATATCATGCAGTTCTATCATGATAACTCACAAGTACGAGTTTATATCACAGATTTCTGAATTAATTTCTCAGAATTAGTGAATTCAGACTTTATAACTCACAATTGCGAGTTTATATCATGCAATTCTATCATAATAACTCACAATTACGAGTTTATATCATGCAATTCTATCATGATAACTCACAAGTACGAGTTTATATAACATATTTATGAATTAATTTCATAAGTTTAATTTCATAATTCACAAGTGTGAGTTTTTATCATGCAATTCTGACTTAATTTCTCAGAATTAGGGAATTCGGACTTTATAACTCACAATTGTGAGTTTATGTCATGCAATTCTATCATGATAACTCACAATTACGAGTTTATATCATGCAATTCTAACATAATAAGTCACAAGTATGGGTTTATATCACAGATTTCTGAATTAATTTCTCAGAATTAGTGAATTCAGACTTTATAACTCACAATTGCGAGTTTATATCATGCAATTCTATCATGATAACTCACAAGTACGAGTTTATATCACATATTTATGAATTAATTTCATAAGTTTAATTTCATAATTCACAAGTGTGAGTTTATATCATGCAATTCTAACATGATAACTCACAATTATGAGTTTATATCACAGAATTCTGACTTAATTTCTCAGAATTGTAGATTTCGGACTTTATAACTCACAATTACGAGATTATATCATACAATTCTAACCTAATAACTCACACTTGCGACTTTATATTACACAATTCTAACTTAATTTCTCAGAATTAGGGAATTTGGACTTTATAACTCACAATTACCTGTTTATTTTATGCAATTCTAACATGATAACTCACAATTATGAGTTTATATCACACAATTCTGGCTTAATTTCAGAGAATTAGGGAATTTGGACTTTATAACTCACAATTACAAGTTTACATCATGCAATTCTAACATTATAACTCACAACTATGAGTTTATATCACACAATTCTGACTTACTTTCTCAGAATTGCGGATTTCGGACTTTATATCTCACAATTACGAGATTATATCATGCAATTCTAACCTAAAAACTGACATTTGCGAGTTTATATCACACAATTCTGACTTAATTTCTCAGAATTAGGGAATTCGGACTTTATAACTCATAATGGCGAGTTTATGTCATGCAATTCTATCATGATAACGCACAAGTACAAGTTTATATCACACAATTCTGACTTAATTTCTCAGAATTAGGGATTTCAGACTTTATAACTCTCAATTACGAGATTATATCATGCAATTCTAACATGATAAGTCACAATTACGAGTTTATATCATGCAATTCTATCATGGTAACTCACAATTACGAGTTTATATCATGCAATTCTATCATGATAACTCACAAGTACAAGTTTATATCACACAATTCTGACTTAATTTCTCAGAATTAGGGAATTCGGACTTTATAACTCACAATTACGAGTTTATATCATGCAATACTAACATGGTAACTCACAATTATGAGTTTATATCACACAATTCTTACTAAATTTCTCAGAATTAGGGAATTCGGACTTTATAACTCACAATTACAAGTTTATATCATGGAATTTTAACTTAATAACTCAAAACTGCAAATTTATTTCTCACAATTCTGACTTAATTTCTCAGAATTAGGGAATTCGGACTTTATAACTCACAATTGTGAGTTTATATCATGCAATTCTATCATGATAACTCACAAGTACACGTTTATATCACACAATTCTGACTTAATTTCTCAGAATTAGGGAATTCGGACTTCATAACTCTCAATTACGAGATTATATCATGCAATTCTAACATCATAAATCACAAGTATGGGTTTACATCACAGATTTCTGAATTAATTTCTCAGAATTAGTGAATTCAGACTTCATAACTCACAATTACGAGATTATATCATGCAATTCTAACATCATAAATCACAAGTATGGGTTTACATCACAGATTTCTGAATTAATTTCTCAGAATTAGTGAATTCAGACTTCATAACTCACAATTATGAGTTTATATCACACAATTCTGACTAAATTTCTCAGAATTAGGGTATTCGGACTTTATAATTCACAATTACAAGTTTATATCATGGAATTTTAACTTAATAACTCAAAACTGCAAGTTTATATCACACAATTCTGACTTAATTTCTCAGAATTAGGGAATTCTGACTTTATAACTCTAAATTACGAGATTATATTATGCAATTCTAACATGGTAACTCACAAGTAAGAGTTTATATCACACATTTCTGACTTAATTTATCAGAATTAGGGAAATCGGACTTTATAACTCACAATTAAGAGATTATATCATGCAATTCAAACATGATAAGTCACAAGTATGGGTTTATATCACACAATTCTGACTTAATTTCTCAGAATTAGGCAATTCGGACTTTATAACGCACAATTGCAAGTTCATATCATGCAATTCTATCATGATAACTCACAAGTACGAGTTTATATCACACAATTCTGACTTAATTTCTCAGAATGAGGGAATTCGGACGTTATAACTCACAATTGTGAGTTTATATCATGCCGTTCTATCATGATAACTCACAATTACGAGTTTATATCATGCAATTTTATCATGATAACTCACAATTGTGAGTTTATATCATGCAATTCTATCATGATAACTCACAATTACGAGTTTATATAACATATTTATGAATTAATTTCATAAGTTTAATTTCATAATTCACAAGTGTGAGTTTATATCATGCAATTTTGACTTAATTTCTCAGAATTAGGGAAGTCACAAGTATGGGTTTATATCACAGATTTCTGAATTAATTTCTCAGAATTAGTGAATTCAGACTTTATAACTCACAATTGTGAGTTTATATCATGCAATTCTATCATGATAACTCACAATTACGAGTTTATATAACATATTTATGAATTAATTTCATAAGTTTAATTTCATAATTCACAAGTGTGAGTTTTTATCATGCAATTCTGACTTAATTTCTCAGAATTAGGGAATTCGGACTTTATAACTCACAATTGTGAGTTTATGTCATGCAATTCTATCATGATAACTCACAATTACGAGTTTATATCATGCAATTCTAACATAATAAGTCACAAGTATGGGTTTATATCACAGATTTCTGAATTAATTTCTCAGAATTAGTGAATTCAGACTTTATAACTCACAATTACGAGATTATATCATGCAATTCTAACCTAAAAACTGACATTTGCGAGTTTATATCACACAATTCTGACTTAATTTCTCAGAATTAGGGAATTCGGACTTTATAACTCATAATGGCGAGTTTATGTCATGCAATTCTATCATGATAACTCACAAGTACAAGTTTATATCACACAATTCTGACTTAATTTCTCAGAATTAGGGAATTCGGACTTTATAACTCTCAATTACGAGATTATATCATGCAATTCTAACATGATAAGTCACAAGTATGGGTTTACATCACAGATTTCTGAATTAATTTCTCAGAATTAGTGAATTCAGACTTTATAACTAACAATTGCGAGTTTATATCATGCAATTCTATCATGATAACTCACAATTACGAGTTTATATCATGAAATTCTATCATGATAACTCACAATTACGAGTTCATATCATGCAATTCTATCATGATAACTCACAAGTACGAGTTTATATCACACAATTCTGACTTAATTTCTCAGAATGAGGGAATTCGGACGTTATAACTCACAATTGTGAGTTTATATCATGCAGTTCTATCATGATAACTCACAAGTACGAGTTTATATCACAGATTTCTGAATTAATTTCTCAGAATTAGTGAATTCAGACTTTATAACTCACAATTGCGAGTTTATATCATGCAATTCTATCATGATAACTCACAAGTACAAGTTTATATCACATATTTATGAATTAATTTCATAAGTTTAATTTCATAATTCACAAGTGTGAGTTTATATCATGCAATTCTATCATGATAACTCAAAATTACGAGTTTATATCATGCAATTCTAACATGATACCTCACAAGTACGAGTTTATATCATGCAATTCTATCATTATAACTCACAAGTGCTAATTTATATCACACAATTCTGACATAATTTCTCAGAATTAGGCAATTCTGACTTTATAACACAATTGCGAGTTTATATAATGCAATTCTATCATGCTAACTCACAAGTACGACTTTATATCACACAATTCTGACATAATTTCTCAGAATTAGGGAAATCGGACATTATAACTCACAATTACGAGTTTATATCATGCAATTGTAACATGGTAACTCACAATTATGAGTTTATATCACACAATTCTGACTTAATTTCTCAGAATTAGGGAATTCGGACGTTATAACTCACAATTGTGAGTTTATATCATGCAGTTCTATCATGATAACTCACAAGTAAGAGTTTATATCACACATTTCTGACTTAATTTCTGAGAATTGGGGAGTTTGGGCTTCATAACTCACAATTGCCAGTTTATATCATGCAATTCTATCATGATAACTCAAAATTAGGAGTTTATATCATGCAATTCTATCATGATAACTCAAAAGTACGAGTTTATATCACATATTTATGAATTAATTTCTCAGAATTAGTGAATTCCGACTTTATAACTAACAAGTGCGAGTTTATATCATGCAATTCTATCATGATAACTCACAAGTACAAGTTTATATCACAGATTTCTGAATTAATTTCTCAGAATTAGTGAATTCAGACTTTATAACTCACAATTGCGAGTTTATATCATGCAATTCTATCATGATAACTCACAATAACGAGTTTATATCATGCAATTCTATCATGCTAACTCACAAGTACGACTTTATATCACACATTTCTGACATAATTTCTCAGAATTAGGGAAATCGGACTTTATAACTCACAATTACGAGTTTATATCATGCAATTCTAACATGGTAACTCACAATTATGAGTTTATATCACACAATTCTGACTAAATTTCTCAGAATTAGGGAATTCGGACTTTATAACTCACAATTACAAGTTTATATCATGGAATTTTAACTTAATAACTCAAAACTGCAAGTTTATTTCTCACAATTCTGACTTAATTTCTCAGAATTAGGGAATTCGGACTTTATAACTAACAATGGCGAGTTTATATCATGCAATTCTATCATGATAACTCACAAGTACAAGTTTATATCACACAATTCTGACTTAATTTCTCAGAATTAGGGAATTCTGACTTTATAACTCTAAATTACGAGATTATATTATGCAATTCTAACATGGTAACTCACAAGTAAGAGTTTATATCACACATTTCTGACTTAATTAATCAGAATTAGGGAAATCGGACTTCATAACTCACAATTACGAGATTATATCATGCAATTGAAACATGATAAGTCACAAGTATGGGTTTATATCACACAATTCTGACTTAATTTCTCATAATTAGGCAATTCGGACTTTATAACGCACAATTGCAAGTTTATATCATGCAATTCTATCATGATGACTCACAAGTACTAGTTTATATCACACAATTCTGAATTAATTTCTCAGAATGAGGGAATTCGGACGTTATAACTTGCAATTGTGAGTTTATATCATGTAGTTCTATCATGATAACTCACAAGTACGAGTTTATATCACAGATTTCTGAATTAATTTCTCAGAATTAGTGAATTCAGACTTTATAACTCACAATTGCGAGTTTATATCATGCAATTCTATCATGATAACTCACAATTACGAGTTTATATCATGCAATTCTATCACGATAACTCACAAGTACGAGTTTATATCACATATTTATGAATTAATTTCTCAGAATTAGTGAATTCCGACTTTATAACTAACAAGTGCGAGTTTATATCATGCAATTCTATCATGATAACTCACAAGTACAAGTTTATATCACAGATTTCTGAATTAATTTCTCAGAATTAGTGAATTCAGACTTTATAACTCACAATTGCGAGTTTATATCATGCAATTCTATCATGATAACTCACAATAACGAGTTTATATCATGCAATTCTATCATGCTAACTCACAAGTACGACTTTATATCACACATTTCTGACATAATTTCTCAGAATTAGGGAAATCGGACTTTATAACTCACAATTACGAGTTTATATCATGCAATTCTAACATGGTAACTCACAATTATGAGTTTATATCACACAATTCTGACTAAATTTCTCAGAATTAGGGAATTCGGACTTTATAACTCACAATTACAAGTTTATATCATGGAATTTTAACTTAATAACTCAAAACTGCAAGTTTATTTCTCACAATTCTGACTTAATTTCTCAGAATTAGGGAATTCGGACTTTATAACTAACAATGGCGAGTTTATATCATGCAATTCTATCATGATAACTCACAAGTACAAGTTTATATCACACAATTCTGACTTAATTTCTCAGAATTAGGGAATTCTGACTTTATAACTCTAAATTACGAGATTATATTATGCAATTCTAACATGGTAACTCACAAGTAAGAGTTTATATCACACATTTCTGACTTAATTTATCAGAATTAGGGAAATCGGACTTTATAACTCAAAATTACGAGATTATATCATGCAATTCAAACATGATAAGTCACAAGTATGGGTTTATATCACACAATTCTGACTTAATTTCTCAGAATTAGGCAATTCAGACTTTATAACGCACAATTGCAAGTTTATATCATGCAATTCTATCATGATAACTCACAAGTACGAGTTTATATCACAGAATTCTGACTTAATTTTTCAGAATTAGGGAATTCGGACGTTATAACTCACAATTGTGAGTTTATATCATGCAGTTCTATCATGATAACTCACAAGTACGAGTTTATATCACAGATTTCTGAATTAATTTCTCAGAATTAGTGAATTCAGACTTTATAACTCACAATTGCGGGTTTATATCATGCAATTCTATCATGATAACTCACAAGTACGAGTTTATATCACATATTTATGAATTAATTTCTCAGAATTAGTGAATTCTGACTTTATAACTCACAAGTACGAGTTTATATCATGCAATTCTATCATGATAACTCACAAGTACGAGTTTATATCACACAATTCTGACTTAATTTCTCAGAATGAGGGAATTCGGACGTTATAACTCACAATTGTGAGTTTATATCATGCAGTTCTATCATGATCACTCACAAGTACGAGTTTATATCACAGATTTCTGAATTAATTTCTCAGAATTAGTGAATTCAGACTTTATAACTCACAATTGCGAGTTTATATCATGCAATTCTATCATGATAACTCACAAGTACAAGTTTATATCACAGATTTATGAATTAATTTCATAAGTTTAATTTCATAATTCACAAGTGTGAGTTTATATCATGCAATTCTAACATGATAACTCACAATTATGAGTTTATATCACAGAATTCTGACTTAATTTCTCAGAATTGTAGATTTCGGACTTTATAACTCACAATTACGAGATTATATCATACAATTCTAACCTAATAACTCACACTTGCGAGTTTATGTCACACAATTCTGACTTAATTTCTCAGAATTAGGGAATTTGGACTTTATAACTCACAATTACCTGTTTATTTTATGCAATTCTAACATGATAACTCACAATTATGAGTTTATATCACACAATTCTGGCTTAATTTCTCAGAATTAGGGAATTTGGAGTTTATAACTCACAATTACAAGTTTACATCATGCAATTCTAACATTATAACTCACAACTATGAGTTTATATCACACAATTCTGACTTAATTTCTCAGAATTGTGGATTTCGGACTTTATATCTCACAATTACGAGATTATATCATGCAATTCTAACCTAAAAACTGACATTTGCGAGTTTATATCACACAATTCTGACTTAATTTCTCAGAATTAGGGAATTCGGACTTTATAACTCACAATTTGTTAGTTTATATCATGCAGTTCTATCATGATAACTCACAAGTACGAGTTTATATCACAGATTTCTGAAT
Source organism: Garra rufa (assembly GCF_049309525.1). Classification (NCBI taxonomy): domain Eukaryota; kingdom Metazoa; phylum Chordata; class Actinopteri; order Cypriniformes; family Cyprinidae; genus Garra; species Garra rufa. The sequence goes on along the minus strand of NW_027394276.1, from coordinate 8,444,420 downwards.
TAATTTCTCAGAATTAGTGAATTCAGACTTTATAACTCACAATTGCGAGTTTATATCATGCAATTCTATCATAATAACTCACAATTACAAGTTTATATCATGCAATTCTATCATGATAACTCACAAGTACGAGTTTATATCACATATTTATGAATTAATTTCTCAGAATTAGTGAATTCCGACTTTATAACTCACAAGTGCGTGTTTATATCATGCAATTCTATCATGATAACTCACAAGTATGAGTTTATATCACAGATTTCTGAATTAATTTCTCAGAATTAGTGAATTCAGACTTTATAACTCACAAATGCGAGTTTATATCATGCAATTCTATCATGATAACTCACAAGTACGAGTTTATATCACATATTTATGAATTAATTTCTCAGAGTTAGTGAATTCAGACTTTATAACTCACAATTGTGAGTTTATATCATGCAATTCTATCATGATAACTCACAATTGTGAGTTTATATCATGCAATTCTATCATGATAACTCACAATTACGAGTTTATATAACATATTTATGAATTAATTTCATAAGTTTAATTTCATAATTCACAAGTGTGAGTTTTTATCATGCAATTCTGACTTAATTTCTCAGAATTAGGGAATTCGGACTTTATAACTCACAATTGTGAGTTTATGTCATGCAATTCTATCATGATAACTCACAATTACGAGTTTATATCATGCAATTCTAACATAATAAGTCACAAGTATGGGTTTATATCACAGATTTCTGAATTAATTTCTCAGAATTAGTGAATTCAGACTTTATAACTCACAATTGCGAGTTTATATAATGCAATTCTATCATGATAACTCACAAGTACGAGTTTATATCACATATTTATGAATTAATTTCATAAATTTAATTTCATAATTCACAAGTGTGAGTTTATATCATGCAATTCTAACATGATAACTCACAATTATGAGTTTATATCACAGAATTCTGACTTAATTTCTCAGAATTGTAGATTTCGGACTTTATAACTCACAATTACGAGTAGGGCTGCAACGATTAATCGAACGATGTTGTGAGGCGCGTCTAGACAATTAAGCCGGTACTTTGATTAGTAGTAAATCTCCATCACGTGCGTTCAGCTGGAGCGGCAATTCAAACACCCCGCCGTAAATCACTGACAAGCCACGCCAAATCGCGCTGAAAATCGAATTCGATTTTCATTCGATTTTTGGAGTGGCTTGTCAGTGATTTACGGCGGGGTGTTTGAATTGCCGCTCCAGCTGAACGCACGTGATGGAGATTTACTACTAATCAAAGTACCGGCTTCATTGTCTAGACGCGCCTCACAACATCATTCGATTAATCGTTGCAGCCCTAATTACGAGATTATATCATACAATTCTAACCTAATAACTCACACTTGCGAGTTTATATCACACAATTCTGACTTAATTTCTCAGAATTAGTGAATTTAGACTTTATAACTCACAATTACGAGTTTAAATCATGCAATTCTAACAAAATAACTCACAATTATGAGTTTATATTACACAATTCTAACTTAATTTCTCAGAATTAGGGAATTTGGACTTTATAACTCACAATTACCTGTTTATTTTATGCAATTCTAACATGATAACTCACAATTATGAGTTTATATCACACAATTCTGGCTTAATTTCTGAGAATTAGGGAATTTGGACTTTATAACTCACAATTACAAGTTTACATCTGTAGTGGTTTCCCTTTTTCCCCATTTTGAAGAAACATTCTGAGGTCTAGGGTTTTGATGCCAAAAGATTTGACTTTATTAACAAAGTAACAAAGCCGAGAGACCCTGCAGGAGAATCTCCCGAGCCCTTGTTCATATCCTCATTTTATAGAGTTTTTTTCTTCTAGGCGTGTTCCATACATAGATTTACATATAGTTCCAGAGGGCTACAACCTTGTGATGCAGATATACAATGTATGTCTGTTCATTTCCATCAGACCTTGTGATAAAGGTCTTGTGATATACACAGGCAATACATGATTATAATAGTAGCTTGATGCATAAATGGCTATAGTTACATTGATTATACTTGATCTGATAAATTGCTTATAGTTACATTGATTATACTTAAATCTGATTAATAAAAACCTTCTTCATATTCCCCCTTTGAGACGTTCTACGTCTCACTTTCTCCATAGTGCTGTTCCATGATTCAGGTTTTCTAGTTACTTCTAATCAGTGACTAACCAAAGTCACTATGTTTCGTTACCAAAGGCCTAAATCATGCCACGGCACTCTGTAGGGGTATCAGGGCCAAACATCTCCCCTCACATTTGACTAGAAAGGAGTAAAAGACCCTGACACCTTAATCCACCTCTTCCCACTGCATACACAAAGGGCCACAGTTGTTTAAAGCATGTGCGTGCAATTTGTTGAGCCTTGCCTGTGGTTGTCACAGTTATGTATATACATATATATATACAGAGTAGATATAAGTTAAATAAAACTGAATAAAAGGAAATAAAATATGCAAAACAGAATAAAAAACACACCATACAAAGGTTCAGATTATAGATACAATCCTAATCTTCATTAGAGGTATTTGAACTCTCATCTTAATGCTGTCTTGTAAAGCCTGTCCTGATAACATTCATGTTGAGTTTGATTAAATTTTTCATCACCTTGATACTTTATCGTTTCCATTTGTTTAACTGTCTCTTTGATAATACACAGCAAAATAATAATCCTCCTATCATTATAGCAATTCCTAAGAACATTCCCAATTTGGCAAACCATGCTCCTAATTTCAAATCAAGCCAATCCCATGTTTGACTGTCTCTTTCGGCATTTGTTTTAACTTCTGTTCTTAAACTCTTTAAATTAACCATAACTTCACTAAATGTACCTCCAGGTGCAGTATTATTTGGTATGTAGGTACAACATTGGTCTCCAAACATAACATTTGTTGATTATAATATATGTAATTGATCCATTCTGTATTTTTGTTTTGTGAAATCCAATTGAATATTGATTAAAACCCTGATTTGATTTCATCTCTAACTTTAAATTCATTGGGTATTCCTCTAGGTTGACCAATTGAATCAATATAAACTGTAGGGTCTGTTTCATAGGCTCTCCTGGGTCTTTTCTTCATTTTATTTTTTGTTTCCTCTTCTAGAGCGATGTAATTTATTTTATGTGTTAGCATAACCCTAGTATTTAATCCTGACCAGTTTTCTGGTAATGTTGACAAGAGGCCATATTCTGGTCCACACATCCACCATATGTCTGCCAATGCAATATCAATTTCATCAAATATTGGTGGTGGGCCTTCCTTTATCTATAGATAGTCTTCTTTACATTGCGGTATTTTCCAAATTTTACTACATTTTCCTTTGAATCTTCCTACATCAATATTCCCCTTCTTTTTATAACATTCAAATTCTTGATCTGTCATTAATTGTGGCTGTTGTGCCGCCTTCTGTAATATTGGCCAATTACGGCAATTATATCCACTGTTGTTCAGTTGCTAACCTGTAGTTTGTTGTGGATTGGAGAAAGTATTTAGCTGTCTGGTTCTCTCTTTGAAACATTTACCTCCTAATTTTACTACACCTAAGCCCATGACATTTGATATTCCTGGACACTTTTCAAACCATTCATCATAAAATATTCTACAACTGGAACTGTGGATGGGTGTTGGTACAATATATAAAATTGCTTTTGCTTCAAAGCAGACTACGCAGTTTTCCATTTTTCTTTTTCTGCTGTAAAATTTACCCATTTATACCAATTATTGTCTTCTGCTTTTTCCCATAAGATATCTCAATTGCTCGTTTCTCCATAATTTATATTCTGGTTATCACTCACAATGTGTCTATTTTGCCTTGATATTGTTTGCTTCTCACCCAATCCTTGCTCTTCTTGGATTAGGTTAGTTCCACTACCGGGTTCAACTGAGAGCTGAAAAGTAAATTGTGGGGAAGCGTGGTTGACCATTTGAGTGATGGCATCTGGAATTGTGGTGTTAAAGTGGACTTGAACCTGTAGAGCATCTGATGATCAGGCATATTGTCAGAATTATTGTTCTGTTCAACTCCTGCCACGTTTTGCACTTCACTGTTTTTCAACTATTGGACTTTCTTGCTGATCTGTTTCCGATCTGTTTTCTCCCGTTCTTGTTCTTTCTTTAGGATCTCTTGTGCAGTGGTTCAAATGATACCAGGTGTTGCTTCCTTCCACGTGGACTGCTGTTGAAGTAGCTGCTGTCACTTTATGAGGTCCTTCCCTTCTCGGTTCATTCCATTTCCTTCTGAATACCCTTAGATAGACCTGATCTCCTGGGGTAATTGGACAGGTGGTTTCCGTCTCCTCACTTGGCTCCTTTCTCTGTTCCTGCACACAAATACTGTAGCTTTATGGATAGCAGTTAGTTTTTCATGTATTCTCTTAATTCCATTTGTAATTGTTCTAATGGGGGTCCCATGTATGGGCCTCTGCCACATGGAACAGGCATAGGTCGACCAGTAAGCATTTCATGCGGTGTTAGATGCGTTTTTCTGTTAGTTTGCATGCGATAGCTCATTAGGGCAAGAGGTAAAGCATCAACCCAATTAAGCTTAGTGCTAGACCATAGCTCGGATGGCACTTGATGTTCAACTTCCTGTAAAAGTTCGTAGTAATGTTGTCTGGCTCTGGTGCTGACATCATTTGCATTTGTGACTTCTGGTTAATGACTACCTCTTGAGGAATGCCTAGCAAAGACGTACCACACTACATCTTTATGTAGTTCTTGTCTGCAGACTGAAAAATCAATGGATTCATTGTATGTTCCCATTTACTCTGTTCAGCTTTTTTATCATTGGTCCTACAGTAGATCCTTTGCTTCCCAATTTTTCATACATATAAAGAGATATGAGGTGTGGAATCGCTCACCTTGAATCATCTCTTTATGAACTCATTTTCAGATATTTTCAAGGCTGCTCCCTGTTTCCCTATTATGATGTATTGTGAGATAATTTCAATTTCTTGTTATTTGGTTCCTTCTTGCCATTCTTTTTCTATGTCTGCCTTTCTCAAGGGGTCATATTTCATTGATCATTGGAATCCTGATTTTGGATACTTATGATTTGATTTGATATCTCAACATTCCCCCTTTGAGACTTACTAAGTCTCACCTTTGCATGTCTTTACCCAGAGTGCAGCTTCACAATTCGGTATCACTATCTAGTGACTAAGGTAAAACACATTGTTTTATTACCAATGACCAGATTATGGAACAGCACTTTGGCGGAGCTACAGAACCAAAACTCTTCTCTCCCCACATACACACTTGACTTTAGGGGAGAAGTAAAAAGATCCTGCCTACATAATCCTTCTAATATTAAAAGTTCTTTCTCTGCTTCATTCTCTGTCTTCGTCTTTCCTTCTCGCAGGTGTCACTCTGCAACCATGTTGCTGATGTAAGATTCTCCCTTGAGATCATAACGGCATCCTCACTGGTTCTTATCAACCATTCCCTGGCCTTGATAGTGCTGTTACCTGTAAATAGAAACCTTCAGAATTTTTGTTAGTGATATCAGGCAAGCTCATTTTTCCATCTGGTGGCCAGTCGTCCTTCTTGGTGTGACCTGTGGAAATGTCATGTGGGTTAAGGGCTGTCCTGGCCCCTGGGCTCTCATACCCATTGCTATCAATACAATGGACAGGGCTAATACCCATTCTTACACTAAAAATTTGATTTTATAACATTAATAGAGTTGTTAGTATTTTTAATTAATTTCCAATTTATTCTCAACAATTTGCAAATTCAGTTATCTCTGCGTCCCACTATCATGGAACTAATTTTAGGCCTATCTTGTTCAATAGCATGTTTTCAACCTGGAAAACACTCAACCCACTTTATTCATGTTAACATCCTGAAAAACATCATTTCATTTCATTTTGCCACAGATTATGCTACATGTTTGTAGAAAAGAAAGTTAGCTGTGGGGTGGACAGAGCAAGCTTGCTTGCTTTGCCTTCCCATGCAATACGCTGCACAGTTGTGGCACTGTTTTTCTTTCTGCCACAACAATAATGTGCAGACCAGGAAACTTAACCGATTCATCCATGATCATTATTTTACTGGGCATAATTTGCCCTGTGGGCCCACATTTCAAAATTTGTATAATTCTGTTTGGGCAAAATAATTGACTTGCCTCAGTGTCTCGTCAGACACCCTCTTTCACTCCATATCACACTATGACACACCATCATTCATACTTTTTCACATCTATTCACACACCCTTCTTTTTGGCTAAAATCAGTTTTTATTTTTGTGCAACCTCAATAGATTGTGAACTTAATGATTTTAGCCACCGATTTTGAATAGACTAACGTAAGCTTTTTTCCGTTATCAGACTCTACTAAGTGTAGTTTTTGATGTATTTCTCAGAGTTTGTAAACATCATATTATGCAACTGGGCAGCGTCTGTCCTCAAAGTTTATCTAACACTGCTGTGTAAACCTTTTCTCTCAACAAAATCTAATACACTGTTTAGTTTAAATAATTGGCCTTGGCATTGTGCAATTGAGAACCAATTGTAATTTGTTAAATGTCATTTGTTTGTCTACTTTAAATTTTATTCATATACTTCTTGGTATTGCTCATGAGATTCTACTAGAATAGCATGCATAAGAAATCTCTGCACAATTTAGGATCCATGGATATCAACATTTCTATCTCATTTCCCCCAGTGATGACAGCATTTGTGATTTTTATGATTTTGGAATTTTATCGTAATTATTTTTTCCAATCTAGCTCCAAAATGTCCCTTAAACAAAATGGAGTGACCAACATTTTATTTTATCAGCCCTATTTTTCCTATTAGACATCTTGTCTGCCCCCCTTTTTTCCTTACAAGTTCTGAATTATTATTAAGTCAGTTCTACATTTCCCCTAGTTGGTTATTGAAATAGCCCTCTCTATGCCAAATCCAGCTCCATTTTTATCTGATTAGTGAGTAAGCCCCCACTTTTTCTGTAAAAAATTCCTTTTTCTTTAAGACATAAGGTTGGACTGGTACCTAATGAAAAGCAGATCAAGAATGTTAGTTAGAACACAGAATTTAAAGAACTGCTGTAAGACCAGTAAATAATCAATATTAAGTTAATAAAATAAATAACAAAAATTGAAGCAGTCTCTATAGTGATCATTAGGTATGCAGCACCTGTGCACGTGATAGCAGTGATGGAAGTTCTTTTCTGTAGATCATCAGTCTGTTGAAGCTCTTCAGCTGTTGCACTGGTTCGTCAGCTTGTGATGGCAGTCAAAGGCCTGATGTTGTGGTGGTGTATGGTCTCCTTTGTTTCTCTGCTTTTCCTCAGTCTGGCTTTTGATTGATCATACCAGAGTTTTGCATTTCCGGATGTTGTCTTCATCCTCAGGAAAAGTCTCAAGTGAAAGATTCACCTTTTCCTGCTTTAAGTCAGCCTTTCTCCATGCCGGAGTGTGCAGTCCTCTTTCAGGAGGGGGGTTGAAAGTCTATCAGCCACTCCCTCTTCTTCTCTCCACAGCCTTGTCTTTGCATCTTCACCACAGTGTTAGACAGACTCCCGTTCTTTGCTTCCCTTTGTCAAGGCACTGTTCCAGAAGTCATCTGAAATTTTAACACTCAAGAGACTGCATTAATCAAATTGAATCTTAGTAAACTCGTCAATTGTGTCTGAGCAATCAGCTCTAACTAAATTTAATTTTCAGCCAAATCTTTCAATGGTCAGTTTCATCTGGTTAAAAACAACAGTTCCCATATTCTATTTTAGTAAAGCAAGTTCTTCGTTGCGAAAATAGCAAGCAGTTTCTTCTTTGCAAAATGCAGAAAAAAGCTCTCTTTATTATCTAAGTAAACAACAATAAAACAAAATGATCCTTCTTCTTTCTACAACAGCATGGCATGCATATTGTGAAACAAAGATTTCCATTCTAACTTTTCTTTTAAATTCACATAGGTTGTTCAGAATAATCTTGTAATGGTGAATTAATTTTTCCCTATCAGCATATATTTATTCACCAAGTTCCCTTACTGTTGTAAAATGTCTATGGCCTTTAAATCATAATTTCTATTAACTTGGTCACCCAATCTTGTTCTTATTCTACATTGCATAACACAAGTTGTCTTTTAGTTAATTCAACCCCAAATCTCTGAAACTCTGTAATGGATTAACTTCCATACTGTCTCCCAGGGATAACGAGATTCAAATATTAGACGTCTTCAGTTATAAATATAAAGTTCTTAAGCACGTGCAATCTTATTTATTCATAAAATTATTCATTAAATAACAAATTATTTCAATTAATTAAACAAATTATTTTAATTAAGCTCTTACTATAATAATTAGCTAAATCTAGCCTATGTCTTGCATACTTTTTAAAATAAAATGTATATAAATCCAAATTTTTACTTATTAGTTATTTAGGGCTCTCTCTGCAACCTGACCACACTCAAGTGATGGTACCTCTTCAAAACTCATCTGTTTAGTTGTGCATTTATTGAATGAGCACTGTGCTATGTCCGAACAGATTGCATTATTTTATGTATAATCATTTTTACTGTGTTAGTTAATTTTAAATCAAATTTTAAATCCTCTTAAATGTTCTTAAATTCTCTGTTTTATTGTTGTGATTATTATTATTAATTTTCATAATTTTTATGAAATGTGACCCTGTACTACTAAACCAGTCTTAAGTAGCACAGGTATATTTGTAGCAATAACCAAAAATACATTGTATAGGTTAAAATTACAGATTTTTCTTTTATGCTAAAAATCATTAGGATATTAAATAAAGATCATGTTTCATGAAGATATTTTATCAAAACTTAATTTTTGATTAATATGCATTAAGAAGAACTTCAACAACTTCAAAGGCTATTTTCTCAATATTTAGCTTTTTTGTTGTTGTTTTTCACCTTCAGATTACAGATTTTTGTTGTATCTCAACCTGATATTGCCCTATCCTAACAAACCATACATCATTGAAAAGCATATTTATTCAGCTTTCAGTTTATGTATAAATGTATAAAGTTTCACAAATTGACCCTTATGACTGGTTTTGTGATCCAGGGTCACATATTATGATTTTAATTCCTTTCATGTACAGCACTTTGAATTACCATTGTGTATGAAATGTGCTATAAATAAACTTGCCTTGCCTTGCCTTACAGGAGGGGCACACATCTTTTTACGGCGATTATTTTCTCCTTTAACCACAATCACTCACACTCACACAGACAGACAATGACACATATATTTACACAGAATGCTCTACTCTACACTCCTCTTGAGTGACCTATCAGTTCACTTGCTCTTTCACTGAAACTTTAAAAAAAAAAACAGTAAAAAAGCAGTACTCTGAAGGATTTTTGCCTATCTGTGCAGACCTCTGTAACTTCCTAACTCCTCTACAGAGCGGTATCCATAGGACTTTCTTATGGAGCCAGAATGGTGACTTTAAAATTTGGCATCAAAGATTAAAACTGGCATTGAAAACAAAAGCAGAACTGAAAAAGGAAACATTGGCATTGAAACATTTATACTGAAACCAGTAGTATTGGCATTGAAACAAGTATTGGCATTGAAAACAAAAGCAGAACTGAAAAAGGAAACATTGGCATTTAAACATTTGTATTGAAACCAGTTGTAGTGGCATTGAAAAAAAGTATTGGCACTGAAAAAAGAAAATAATTAAACTCTTACAATCTTATTCTTTCATTTTATTGGGATCTATTTGTATTTTTCAATGACAATCTTCAGATTTTTTCTTCATGTCACTCTTTTTCAGTGACAGTTTTTTTTACAATGTCAGTTTTTTTTTCACTGTCACCGATTTCAGTTTCAACTTTCTGTCACTGTTTTGGTGTGGAGAGGGGCGGGGTCTGAGGGGAGGGGTAAGTAGAGCGTAATTTGCATATAATTTGCATGTCGGCATACTGAAGAAGTAGGCCTATGTCACTTTACTGGAACCCGCCGTCAGCTCTGAAGCTTCTGGCATGGTGGCGTGACGAAAATGTCTAGTTTACCAGGAACTTCCAAGCCACAAGTAAGTTTGTTTGCACCGAACAAGGCTAAAAGTCCGGTTTGGCAAAAAAAACAAGTTAACATTAGGTGTCTGTCGGTATATAGTTGTTGCCGCTAAGTATGAATATACATCACAACAGCGGCTAACAGTAACATGGCCTGTAACGTTAACACTGACAGGATAAACAGTAGGACTTTGGCTGTGTAAGTTAAGCTACTGACATCCCCAACCGCACGCACGCACGCACGCACACACACACACACACACTGGAGAGCCTCTCCTCTTTGAGCCGCTAGTTCGGCTTCAACGCAGGTAACTTAGTAACGTTACACAGTAACTCCTAGGGTAGCGAATGTGCTTCTACCTGCGGTTAATGGTAGTTAGCGTTAAGTCTCCAGCCATGTTATCACATATCACATATTCTTTCTTTTTCTTTAGGAGTTAGAGGCCAGTGTTATTGCTGCTGCACAAGGCCTCATAAACGTGCTAACGCAAAACATTCAGCAGCATCACACGCCAGCACAGCAGAATCCAGTGCAGTCACATGAGCACCAGAATCGACAACAAGCACAACCAACAAAACAAAATGTGCAGGAGGAGATGGCCAGGTGTCTTTAATTTTATTTGTGGTCATATGTTGGACTTATTTGATGGAGAATTGTATTTAATAATATTGATTTATACTCTTCTGTTAACCTCCTAAACATGCAGGTCATTTCCTGGCTTCTTTACAAAAAGGAAAGGCAAAAACCGCTTTTCACCCTTACAAGCCACTCCAGGGAAGCCGAAAGTCTGCAAGACATTCAGTGTGTATGTATATTTGGTGAATAAGGGCTGTACCAGCACGCCTTCTGCAGCTGAAGAGCTGGAGTTGAGCCAAACAGGCCTGGGGAAGAGGTCCCTCACTTTGACGGATGATATGAGCCATGCAATGGTATTGCAACCACTCTTTTAATTGAAATTAATCATCATTTTGGCATTACAGTACACACTATTATTAAACTTGTAAATATAGTTATTGTGATGCTATTACTATACAAAACAATTTAAAGTATTATACTGTTATTTGTTTTATTATACTACCATTTTTTTTAAACCTCCTTTTCCCATTTCTGTTATAAATTTCTCAGGTAAATAAAATTCTCATTGAAGAATATCCCAAAATGGAGGGGGTGGAAGGGTGGTTGTTCTACAAGGCTTCAGGTGCGTACCATTTTCAAACACCTTTCATTTTGATGGAGCAGGTTCACCAACATTCAAAATTCTTTCTCTCACTTTCTGTATATGCAGGTGGCCACGGTAGAAGAAAATTGCTTGCCATTCCCCCTGATGTAGACGGTTATACAGGTAGACTGATTCGCAGTGTTTCGGGTGCTGGGAAGACGACCATGTACATTGTTCCACTGCAGCAGGACCTTGATCTTACTCCACTGCCATCTGATGCCACTGAATTTCAAAAAATGCCTAAGGCTGCATGCCAAGTGTGCAAAGAAAACATGCCTCTGCATATCCTAGCATTGCACGTCGAGGATTGTATGGAGTCTGCAGCAGATGATGATGAGGTTAATGCATATAACAGAGAAGATATTGCAAAACAATACATATATTTGGTAATTAATGGTAAAATATCATCACATTGTTTTTGTCTATGGTAACACTATTTCCTAACACATAAAATCTCAATATATCTGTGTAAGTGAAGAGTAAAATGTATTCCTAATGATGCTAAATTTGAATTTGACTTTAGGAAGCAATAATTAAACCCTGTATCATAATAAGATAATAACATTATAAAGTGCTTTCTGTTTCTCTGATGTTTTTAAGACAATTGAGATCATACTCTGCTTGAAAAAAAGTGTCCAGGAATTTTTATCGTAACATATGTATGTCGTAGCATTGATTATTTTTCCTATGTATTTATGGATACAGCTGTTTGTTACTTTACAGGACTGGCAAAGTGAGGTCCAGGTTCTTTCTGTCACAAACTCACCACTTGTGCACCCTGACAAAGAGTCCAGAGATTGTGGCCAGGTAGTTATTTTGAGCTGATATCTTGAAAAAATATGTGAAATTGCAGAGAGACCCGGTGCAATTTCTCCTATATATTTATGGATACAGCTGTTTGTTACTTTACAGGACTGGCAAAGTGAGGTCCAGGTTCTTTCTGTCACAAACTCACCACTTGTGCACCCTGACAAAGAGTCCAGAGATTGTGGACAGGTAATGATTTTGAACTGATATCTTGAATAATATGTGAAATTGCAGAGAGACCCGGTGCAATTGATTTGAATATATGTCTACAGGATAGAAAGGAATGCCCTATATGTTGTGGCTGCTTTCCATCAGATGAAATTGTTCTGCATGCAAGCCTGTGTGGTGAAAGGTTTGCCATTCTATCATGTTATTATATACATTTTATTTCACAACGTATTGTCTGTATTAAAGCTGTGTCTCCTTATAATAATCTACAATGTACTATCTCAGTAATTTGGGATTCATTTAAATATAATTTGCGTCTTTGTTTTGTCTTATCCTTCATAATGCACAAGAAACACTGTGATAGCACAAGAGTGTAATGGCAAGGTCACTCAATGGGCATCTAGGTTTACAGATATGTCCAAAATAACATCAGTAGAATGCTTTTTACCATTGTTTTTCAGGTGTGCTGAAACAAACATTGATATTTTACTGGTAAATTGAAAGTTTTAATGTGTTTTTGTTGACCCTTTTCAGTCTACAGGACACGTTGAACTACAGTACAGACAGCTGTGTGCTACGCGAGGGAAGCTTATCTATGGCTGACATGTCTAGGTGTTGTTTTTTTTTTTTCATCAGTCATTTGTTTATTTAAGATGCCATTAAATTCAAAGATAAGTAATTGTTTTTGCTGCTTTTTAATAGTGACGATGATGTACTTCAGTGGCTTGCAAGGCAAGTAGATGCAAGCAAAGATTTTAAGATCTGCATCACCCGGGACAACCTTTTCCAAAGAGGCCTAATTCAGTGGCAGAGACAGAAGAAGGGCTCACCCGTCAACAAACTCAAGGTGACTTTCATTGGCGAAGCTGGAATCGACACTGGAGCATTAAGCAAAGAATTTTTGACTGGTAATGTATATTTAGGACAATCTCTGGCACCAAACAATACTGAAATCAGGTTCATAGGTGCAGTATTTTTTATTTACTGAGCTGTGTTTTCTGTCATTAACAATTGTATTTAGAAATGATGCATGGCATTGAGAGGCGACTGTTTGAGGGCAGTGGCAAGAAGGGAAAGAGTCCTGTCTACTCGATTTGTGACCTAGAAAATGGTTTCTACAGGTTTGCATTTTATAGTTGTCCTACATTATGCAGTTTATAAAGTTTATGCAAGTAAAAGTACAAAGTTGCAGTTACAGTGTCTGCACTGTTTGTTGATGACATGCAGAACTGCAGGAGAAGTGTTTTCTGTCAGCCTAGCTCAGGGTGGCCCAGCACCGTGCTTCTTCAGAAATTGGTGTTACCAGTTTCTTACAACAGGGGACTTTGATGCTCTGCAGCTGACCAAAGATGATGTGGATGATCTTGAATATGCTTTACTCATAGAAAGGGTGAGTACATCTGCTATGAACAGCCGTGCAAAACCATTAAAGGCTTTTCTTAATGGACAGTATTTCATTGCTATACTGTTAATGCGTTTGTTGTCATTTTAGGTGGAGGCAGCAACTGATCTGACACAGTTCACAGATGAAATCGTGAGTTGTGGTTACACGGGTTTGCTTAAGTTGGACCAAAAGGACAGTATCATAAGGTCCGTACACATTTTCCAGAGAAACAATTTTTAAATAATTAATTTTGATGCACACAGCATCAGTAGCCACTTTAACAGCATAGTATTATTACTGTTTTTAGAAATGCAGCATTTGAACTTAAAATATAAATTCCTACAGCATTGTCTTAGTCTTAATTTAGTTGTGTGGAAAACAGCATATTTTCCTTTTATTCTTCTGCAAAACTTTGTTCCCTGTTCTCAATAGAGCCATTGTTCTGCATGCTACAATGCGTCTGACTCCCATGCTTCAGCAAATTAGAAATGGAATGAAGGTCTACAACCTTCTGGATGTGATTGGGAAGCATCAAACTCTCTGCTCAAACCTGTTTGTCCCCAAAGAGGATGATGACAGAGTAAGGATACTGGGCATTAAATCATCCTGATTTGCTTTACTGCTACTGTATATACTTGATAATAATCTTAGAAACCCCACAGGATGTAGTAGTAGAGCTGTATCTCTTTATGATTGATACTATTATTTTTTGGGGGACTTTCTGTTATTGCTTTACTTAACCTTTTTTGTTTTGGAAGAATACAAAGTAATATGTAAAGTGGACTGTTGTCTTTCTCTGTGTTCCTATCTGTGTAGTCAACCCTCCTTTTTTTTTTCCTTTTGCCCCACCACCCCAGCCGGATGCTGATTACATAATGAGTATCCTAGTCCCTGAGCTGAGTGAGAAGGGAAGTCCAAGGCAAGCAAGAGAAAATGCCATCATCAACTTCCTCCAGGACTTTCTACAAGACCTGGAAATCACAGGTTTGACTTAAACTGTCTTTATCACATGTTGGAGTACTATACAAATTAGCCATGCAAACAGCTGTTACCTAAAATGAGTAGAGCAGAATGTGATTCCATGTACATGACCTACATTTGGTTCTCAGTCTTTGATTAGGGAGCTGAATAATAGCACTCCACCAAAAAGGACCATCAATACATTTCCTTTTAGAAACATTAATACATTTGCTTATGGCAAATGGTCCAGGTGTTGAACTTCACTAGAGACCTTTCTGGACTTTGCCCTCCACCGCCCAAAGACATAAGTCATAGATTAAAAAGATTTCATAATGTATATATGTTATTCTTTTGGATAACATTATTCTAGGACTATTCCTATAGTTTTTTTTTTTATCTTTCAGTTATTTCAGTGTATATTAAATAGAAATTAATGCAGCAAGGTTAGTTGAAATAGGCCTTTGGGATAAATCGTGTAGATTGTAAATAGGGTTGGCTTCTTGCAGTGTTGGATTTTTACACCATTGTACTCAACTACTCTGATTTGTTTTGTCATGCAGGTCAGAATGAAGACCAGCAAATGTGTGAGCCTCTGACCCAAGAGGAGCCGCTAAGTCAAGAAGGGCGCTGGAGTCAAGAAACACACGCGAGCCTGTCTGTCCCGACAGTGATGCAGTGGTTAACTGGACAAAGGCACAAGCCCCTTCTTCCATCAGAGAGGGCAGAATTTAAAATAAATCTAAGATTTGAACACCACTGTAATGAAAAAATGCCGGGTCACCAAATTTGTTTTCCACTTGTAAGTGCCTGCACAAATACAATAACTGTTCCTGTTGAACATATGAAAACATACAAGGAGTTCAGAGATATAATGACAGTAGCAATCAGAATGGGTAGAGACTTCGGCCGAGTGTAGAGGTCATGTTTTTTGACCACTGATGTTTAGTTCCCCAAATCAGGAAGTATTGTGAATATTTTTGGCATTTCTAATGGCATTTTTGTTAAAGCTGCCTAGTGAGCTATTTATTATTCTGTGAGTCTTAACATAAAAAGACAGCTCGCACAAGTTAAACCATAAAATAGCTCAATGTTCATGTTTGGTTCTCCCATTGCATTGTTTTTAAGTTGGGACCACTGCTTACCATTTATTTGAGAAAGGTCATTTAAGAACTCTGTATTTGCATTTTGTTTACAGAGCACTGACAAATGTACATGTAATATAATACTTGAAATGTGATGCTGTTCCTCAATTCATCGTTACTTGTACTGTTGAAATTGTTCAGTCTTCCACATAGGTTCAACACGTGTGTGTGGCAAATTCTTGTCCTTCAAGTGGAATCAACGTTGTGGGGGTTTACATTTACTAAATTGTAAGCAAAAATTAACTTGGTTGATGTCAAAACAATAAATGGACATAATGCTTATGGCCTTTATCATTTTTCTTTTTCATTGTGAATATTAACTTAAGTGTTTTACTTTAGTGTCTACAGCATTTTAATGTAAAGGGGGACTGATGCTTTTTCCACTGGAAAAAAAAAATGCATTTCACTCAAGATCATAGTGTACAAATCCACAGCTTTATTTTAAATTCTTAATTACCAAGATATCAAACATGACATGTTGAGTTTTAACTGTCTAATGGTATTAAAGACACCAGTTTAAAATATCTGCATACACTAGATTTAGACGTTTAACCAATAAAAACTGTTGAAAGTTGTGGGAGGTTCATTTAATGGTTTAAAACAAGTAACAGCAGAATAAAACAGTGGATATCTTTACCATGCTAGAATGAGTTGTTTATATATTGCATAGTAAAATCCTAAACCATCCCCGCAATAGTTCTGCACAAATACCTATTCATGCAAGCAATTCCAATTTAATTTGTAAGAATCAGATGAACAAACATTGAACATTTATATTGCAGGCTGCATGTTATCCTGCCAAGTTTGAGTGAAATGTTACATAGTCAAGCGCAGCCTGGTAAATGTCTTTTCCATTGTCCTGGGAGGGAGTGATAGGATTGATAGCTGCCCTCAGTCCAGCCATAGCCTGTGGCCCCAGAGGGCACTGGATGGGTGGTAGAACTACTCCACCAGCAGCAGCAGCAGCAGCAGCATCTTCTCTGTCAGGGCTGAAATCCAAGAAGTGATCTTGCAAATCCTATAAATGGCAAGTCATTTTGTTATAACACTTTGCAATTGCCTTTTGTGTACTTCACACATTTGATCTTCAAATAATTAATTATAATTTGTTGAGAGAACACAAATATTGAATATACATTGTCGTTAAAATGTATTTAGACTTCTGATTTGATCTATTTTTGCATTATTTGTCACAATTGTTTCATATCTTAAAATATGAGACAATGGGTAAACCTGATTAAACATAGCTTGGATTCAACATTTAAGGTCTACCTCTAGATTCTCTGGAGCAGCCACAGGATACTGGAGCAATCCAATGGTCCAAAGTTGATTGGGAGTCAGGTTTTGTTCAGTTCGCAGAGGATGGTTATCCCACCCGGCTGTAAAAGTGTCGAGGTCCATTTGGAGGCGTGGCACAAATATGTACTGGGCACAGAATAACTGAAGGCTGTTGGAGGGATCAAGCAGGCACTCATCTTCAAGATCATGAAGTAGCTCATAATATACCCTTGTTACTGCCATCCACACATCACGCCATAAGCGCTCCACCCTTTGAGATCAAAAATACAAAAAGTGCACTGTATTAATATTAGAATCACAGCCAGGGGTTCACTGCCATCCATTTCCTAGGTAACCAAAGGTTGAAATAATCTATATTTTGTTTCATTACAGATAGACTCTCTGTAGAAAGTGTTGAATGTATTGTAACGTAATAGGATGTTTCTCTGCAAAATGTTGAATGGGTTGCCAAATATACCCAGCCTACCTGGGTGGCCCGCCCAAGTAAAGCCCATGTGTGGGAAACATTTACTCAGGTTAACTTAGGTAAGCATGGTGTCTTGATTTGAACAAATATACAAGACTCTGCACACATGTATAGAGTCGTGAACAATAACCTAATTTAGACACAGTGCATCTCTGTAGACCTAGGAAGGATTAATGCTTCCTGTGAGGATATATCCTTAAAATTTGGTACTACACAGTGTTCACTGTATTGCTGTTGCCAGTCTCCCTGGCTGGGCATCAATAAGAATGACAAATCATTTTTACTTGGATCATTTTTAATGAAATCATTTCTGGTGAAGAATGTTTACGGATTATCCACATTTACTAGGACAGAGATGTTGGTGTTACGGTCTTCGCAATGCAATTCTTTAATGCTTTGAGCATCAAAAAATAAATCACATTCACCTCCATTGTATTTTGTGAGAATAAAAGTGTTAGTGGCAGACGGAAATTTCAATAAAACAAAACACTCATGTGTGGAAAAACTGCTTTTTTTTCTCATTTTGGTTAGTGTTACCTAAAAGAAACATAACTTTGATATTTACCTTTGATTATGCACACTTTTCCCCGATATGTAGCTTGCTCTGCCACAGCCACGAACAGTGAACATGCATTGAGCAATGCCGACATTTTCGACCCCTTGGTCTCCTCTAACTCTAAATTATCACATAAGAAACAGAGACAAAGTCAAATGTTTTCAGTCAATGAATTTTGATAAAACAGACAATCATGCTCTTGCTGTTTTCTTACCTTAATGGAAAGCCAAACTTTTCAACTGAGCTCATGAAGAAGCCAAGTGCTGTTGATGCCCTGTTATTATTTGCAGAACCCAGGTACATTATCTGGAGCATAGTAACAAAATACTTATGTGAATGTTCCATACTAAATAGAATATAGTAATACTAGGCTCAGCCACATCGTTTTGAAAAAGTGTCAAATGTTTACCTTTCGTGAATAACCATCAATCCCAGCGAAAATAACAATACCATATCTGAAAGGAAAAATACATTTTCAGAAAGTGCATAACCTCTGAAAATTATAATACCTCTAAATTGTGTACACAAATAATTAAGAAAATTCAGATTTTATTAACCTTTAGAATCTTTTCACAGAATTGCATGTTTCTTTTCTTACTGTGCGGCTATACTTATAAAAAAATAAAAATAAAAGTTCTGCTTTAACCAAATTACAATAAAAAAATAGGGTATTCAAAAAGGTTTAATCAGCAAAGATGGGAAGCATCCTCAGGTATACATCACTGGAGAAAACACTGCAAAGACCTTAAAGAAAAACTGTCAGTATTCAATATGATGTTCTTGAGATAGTCTGAAAGAGTGAAGTCCAATTATTTGTAAAAGCTGCACTTTAGATGGGACATCCTCCTATAATATGAGAAATTAAGCTAGCCTCAGTGTGTAAATTGCTGTTTTTTCTCTTCTTTATTTCATGTAACAGTTAAACCAATGTTGTACACATAGCCATGTATCATAATGCATGTATCATAATACAACAGCAGACTTTTTCCTGACTGTATGTCATCCTCATCCTGTTTTTTTAATGGTAAACCAATGCATTTACTGCCTAACGCTAAAGAACCATGCTAAAATAATCAAGCCTTCTTGAGGAATGTTTTTAATTTACAGCATGCACACTGATCCACACAGTGTGGAATGGATTAAGAGTCACTAAGCACCAATCATTAAATAGCTACCCATTCACATGTTGGAATTTTACAGAATGGCGGCACAAACTAACTCTATGTGCAGCTTCATTAATAAACTGTATTATTATTTTTTTTTTTTTGATGAAATACAGCTCCAGCAATCTATAGCCTATCTTGTAATAGCATACAAAATCTACCCGCATCCTTCAAACATGAATGGAACTTATTTGTAAAAGCTCAATTAAGAGACTCACTCTGCAAACTATATCAACAAACATTTATGAATATAAATATATGAACATATTATAAAAATATTCTTGTGAAACACACACACATACCTGATAAGTTTGTGGTTGGTGTCCACGTGGACCAGTGAGTGGGGACCCTTGACAGAATATGTTCTTCTAGCAACACAGCCTAAACGTGTTATTCTCTCCAAGATCCCTGCAGAATCCACCCTGTGCATGGATGCTGAAACCTGGTCCCATCTGACACGGTGTCCCATCGCTTGCAGTTCACCCTTCATCATTCTATAGCCTATATGCGGCATCTTCAATTTAACTGAGCGCACAAGATTGTCCAGCTCCTCATTTGTGAGATTGCTGTATGATCCTGTAACTGATAGTCCATACTCACGCATCCGCCGATACACTGTCCTTTTGCAGACACCCAGGAGCTTAGCTACACAGGGGATGGGCAACTGCATGTTGATTAGGTTTTGAAGACATTCTTTAGAAATTACAAGTTTTGGCTGTCCCCTATTACCACCCAGAACCTCTGCATAGGTAGCAGCTGGATAACTCTCTTCTTGTAAACGAAGGAGTCTTAATAAGTCGGATAAAGCACGAACAACATCTTGAGGCAGTTCTACTACATTGGCAAAAGAGCGTACAAGTCCCACTTTATGACTTAAAACAAAGTGTAAATAATCCAAATCCACAGGCTGACGTCGCAGAACTTCCTAAAGCCTTCTCAGCATTCTCTCCATGAACTGCCTCACAATCAAAGGTTCCTGTAATTAACATAAAAAACTCTAATGTGATGACACATGTATCAGTGCTCAAGTTGCCATGACAAGCTACTCTATCTTAGATCTGCCATATAGCTATAGAAATGTTGAATTGGTGCACATTTAATTAAACAGGCCTATTAATTACATTTAAATCAAATAATTTAATGTTAGAAACCATTCTTTCCAGAAATTAGCAAAACTTTAATTTTAATTTCACATTGTTATAGAGTGAAGCAGAACTGGATGAACTCAGTGCAATTCATGAGACAACAAAAGATGTATTAAAATAAACTTGTCATTTCCTTGGATCGTCAGAGCAAAAAGTAAAATATATAAAACCTAATAGGCAAACATATTTTTATTATTAACTTACAGTCCTCTGTTGGGGTCGCGAATCTGCCATCTCTCTCAACTTCAGCAACACCTCCCTTGACCTGAAGCAATATTCCGGGCTTGTGCTTGTTGTCGATTCTGGTGCTCATGTGACTGCACTGGATTCTGCTGTGCTGGCGTGTGATGCTGCTGAATGTTTTGCGTTAGCACGTTTATGAGGCCTTGTGCAGCAGCAATAACACTGGCCTCTAACTCCTAAAGAAAAAGAAAGAATATGTGATATGTGATAACATGGCTGGAGACTTAACGCTAACTACCATTAACCGCAGGTAGAAGCACATTCGCTACCCTAGGAGTTACTGTGTAACGTTACTAAGTTACCTGCGTTGAAGCCGAACTAGCGGCTCAAAGAGGAGAGGCTCTCCAGTGTGTGTGTGTGTGTGTGTGTGTGTGTGTGTGTGTGTGTGTGCGTGCGTGCGTGCGTGCGGTTGGGGATGTCAGTAGCTTAACTTACACAGCCAAAGTCCTACTGTTTATCCTGTCAGTGTTAACGTTACAGGCCATGTTACTGTTAGCCGCTGTTGTGATGTATATTCATACTTAGCGGCAACAACTATATACCGACAGACACCTAATGTTAACTTGTTTTTTTTGCCAAACCGGACTTTTAGCCTTGTTCGGTGCAAACAAACTTACTTGGAAGTTCCTGGCTTGGAAGTTCCTGGTAAACTAGACATTTTCGTCACGCCACCATGCCAGAAGCTTCAGAGCTGACGGCGGGTTCCAGTAAAGTGACATAGGCCTACTTCTTCAGTATGCCGACATGCAAATTATATGCAAATTACGCTCTACTTACCCCTCCCCTCAGACCCCGCCCCTCTCCACGCCAAAACAGTGACAGAAAGTTGAAACTGAAATCGGTGACAGTGAAAAAAAAACTGACATTGTAAAAAAAACTGTCACTGAAAAAGAGTGACATGAAGAAAAAATCTGAAGATTGTCATTGAAAAATACAAATAGATCCCAATAAAATGAAAGAATAAGATTGTAAGATTTTAATTATTTTCTTTTTTCAGTGCCAATACTTTTTTTCAATGCCACTACAACTGGTTTCAATACAAATGTTTAAATGCCAATGTTTCCTTTTTCAGTTCTGCTTTTGTTTTCAATGCCAATACTTGTTTCAATGCCAATACTACTGGTTTCAGTATAAATGTTTCAATGCCAATGTTTCCTTTTTCAGTTCTGCTTTTGTTTTCAATGCCAGTTTTAATCTTTGATGCCAAATTTTAAAGTCACCATTCTGGCTCCATACTTTCTTTGCCTATCCGTGCAGACCTCTATAAAAGAGCGGTATCCATAGGACTTTACTTTATCTGCTTCACGTTTATTGCTATCCTCAAGGCCCACTTAACAATAAACACAGATCATATTCAGCTCTTACACAAAACAAATCAAATACACTTAAAAATACAACTTAATATTCCCTGATACACTTCCTCCACACAAGGAACAATCTGGCAAGTTTGCGCTCTGTCTCATTGATTCACTTCCTCTACACAATGAAGGCAACCCTTGCAGGATTTAATGCCTACCTCTTGTAGGTCTTTTGACTAGGACTTCTCTTTTAACACTTTAATCATCTAACATAAACTTTACACTTATAAAAAAATTAAAATCTGTATTCCCTATTCTTCTCAAAACCAAAACAACAGAAAACACAGATCAATGCATGCATTTAGTTCTTTTGGAATCAAAACCCTTTTTTTGTTCTTTTAAATTTGGAAGAGCAAATATCTGAGTGTTCTTACCATCCCGGGCAGACCCGGCTGAACAACACAAACTAATTATGCAAGCAAAAACTGCCTACCTTTTTTTAGTGGCCACTGTTTGCGTTGCTCAGTCCAGACAGCCCAAAATGGTCTTCCACCCGTGCTCCTCTCCATCCTGTTCGTGACGCCAATATGTAGTGGTTTCCCTTTTTCCCCATTTTGAAGAAACATTCTGAGGTCTAGGGTTTTGATGCCAAAAGATGAGACTTTATTAACAAAGTAACAAAGCCGAGAGACCCTGCAGGAGAATCTCCCGAGCCCTTGTTCATATCCTCATTTTATAGAGTTTTTTTCTTCTAGGCGTGTTCCATACATAGATTTACATATAGTTCCAGAGGGCTACAACCTTGTGATGCAGATATACAATGTATGTCTGTTCATTTCCATCAGACCTTGTGATAAAGGCCTTGTGACATATGTCTGTTCCTTTCCAGAAGACCTTGTGATAAAGGTCTTGTGATATACACAGGCAATACATGATTATAATAGTAGCTTGATGCATAAATGGCTATAGTTACATTGATTATACTTGATCTGATAAATTGCTTATAGTTACATTGATTATACTTAAATCTGATTAATAAAAACCTTCTTCACATCATGCAATTCTAACATTATAACTCACAACTATGAGTTTATATCACACAATTCTGACTTAATTTCTCAGAATTGCGGATTTCGGACTTTATATCTCACAATTACGAGATTATATCATGCAATTCTAACCTAAAAACTGACATTTGCGAGTTTATATCACACAATTCTGACTTAATTTCTCAGAATTAATGAATTCGGACTTTATAACTCATAATGGCGAGTTTATGTCATGCAATTCTATCATGATAACTCACAAGTACAATTTTATATCACACAATTCTGACTTAATTTCTCAGAATTAGGGAATTCAGACTTTATAACTCTCAATTACGAGATTATATCATGCAATTCTAACATGATAAGTCACAATTACGAGTTTATATCATGCAATTCTATCATGGTAACTCACAATTACGAGTTCATATCATGGAATTTTAACTTAATAACTCACAACTGCAAGTTTATTTCTCACAATTCTGACTTAATTTCTCAGAATTAGGGAATTCGGACTTTATAACTCACAATTGTGAGTTTATATCATGCAATTCTATCATGATAACTCACAAGTACACGTTTATAGCACACAATTCTGACTTAATTTCTCAGAATTAGGGAATTCGGACTTCATAACTCTCAATTACGAGATTATATCATGCAATTCTAACATCATAAATCACAAGTATGAGTTTATATCACACAATTCTTACTAAATTTCTCAGAATTAGGGAATTCGGACTTTATAACTCACAATTACAAGTTTATATCATGGAATTTTAACTTAATAACTCACAACTGCAAGTTTATTTCTCACAATTCTGACTTAATTTCTCAGAATTAGGGAATTCGGACTTTATAACTCACAATTGTGAGTTTATATCATGCAATTCTATCATGATAACTCACAAGTACACGTTTATAGCACACAATTCTGACTTAATTTCTCAGAATTAGGGAATTCGGACTTCATAACTCTCAATTACGAGATTATATCATGCAATTCTAACATCATAAATCACAAGTATGGGTTTACATCACAGATTTCTGAATTAATTTCTCAGAATTAGTGAATTCAGACTTCATAACTCACAATTACGAGTTTATATCATGCAATTCTAACATGGTAACTCACAATTATGAGTTTATATCACACAATTCTGACTAAATTTCTCAGAATTAGGGTATTCGGACTTTATAATTCACAATTACAAGTTTATATCATGGAATTTTAACTTAATAACTCAAAACTGCAAGTTTATATCACACAATTCTGACTTAATTTCTCAGAATTAGGGAATTCTGACTTTATAACTCTAAATTACGAGATTATATTATGCAATTCTAACATGGTAACTCACAAGTAAGAGTTTATATCACACATTTCTGACTTAATTTATCAGAATTAGGGAAATCGGAGTTTATAACTCACAATTAAGAGATTATATCATGCAATTCAAACATGATAAGTCACAAGTATGGGTTTATATCACACAATTCTGACTTAATTTCTCAGAATTAGGCAATTCGGACTTTATAACGCACAATTGCAAGTTCATATCATGCAATTTTATCATGATAACTCACAAGTACGAGTTTATATCACACAATTCTGACTTAATTTCTCAGAATGAGGGAATTCGGACGTTATAACTCACAATTGTGAGTTTATATCATGCAGTTCTATCATGATAACTCACAAGTACGAGTTTATATCACAGATTTCTGAATTAATTTCTCAGAATTAGTGAATTCAGACTTTATAACTGACAATTGCGAGTTTATATCATGCAATTTTATCATAATAACTCACAATTACGAGTTTATATCATGCAATTCTATCATGATAACTCACAAGTACGAGTTTATATCACATATTTATGAATTAATTTCTCAGAATTAGTGAATTCCGACTTTATAACTCACAAGTGCGAGTTTATATCATGCAATTCTATCATGATAAATCACAAGTACGAGTTTATATCACACAATTCTGACTTAATTTCTCAGAATAAGGGAATTCGGACGTTATAACTCACAATTGTGAGTTTATATCATGCAATTCTATCATGATAACTCACAATTACGAGTTTATATCATGCAATTCTATCATGATAACTCACAATTGTGAGTGTATATCATGCAATTCTATCATGATAACTCACAATTACGAGTTTATATAACATATTTATGAATTAATTTCATAAGTTTATTTTCATAATTCACAAGTGTGAGTTTATATCATGCAATTCTGACTTAATTTCTCAGAATTAGGGAAGTCACAAGTATGGGTTTATATCACAGATTTCTGAATTAATTTCTCAGAATTAGTGAATTCAGACTTTATAACTCACAATTGTGAGTTTATATCATGCAATTCTATCATGATAACTCACAATTACGAGTTTATATAACATATTTATGAATTAATTTCATAAGTTTAATTTCATAATTCACAAGTGTGAGTTTTTATCATGCAATTCTGACTTAATTTCTCAGAATTAGGGAATTCGGACTTTATAACTCACAATTGTGAGTTTATGTCATGCAATTCTATCATGATAACTCACAATTACGAGTTTATATCATGCAATTCTAACATAATAAGTCACAAGTATGGGTTTATATCACAGATTTCTGAATTAATTTCTCAGAATTAGTGAATTCAGACTTTATAACTCACAATTACGAGATTATATCATGCAATTCTAACCTAAAAACTGTAAGGCTGAAAATAATCAAAGA
This sequence comes from Garra rufa, assembly GCF_049309525.1. Taxonomy (NCBI): domain Eukaryota; kingdom Metazoa; phylum Chordata; class Actinopteri; order Cypriniformes; family Cyprinidae; genus Garra; species Garra rufa. Next base: position 8,418,750 of record NW_027394276.1, on the reverse strand, counting down.
CTTCTGCTTTCCTGCCCCAAACACTTCTTCAGCAACAAAAGAGCCATTTGGCACTCCTGAGGACACAGATGAGCTGATAGTGATCAAGGCCTGTAGGCCAAAATGTGCATACATCGGGGGTCTGCTAATTGTAACACCTTAACAGAGGGTGAAGCTGTAATTTGCTGATTGGTCAGTTTGAATGTCTCACATTTGGGTTTTAGTCACATGGTCAAGGAAAGTATAAAAGGAGATTGTAACTGTTGCTCTGCCCCTTCTCTTTACCTTGCTCTCCCTTTCTTTGCTGGAGCTCTCTTCTTGAGGCTCTGCTCTCTTTCTCTCTCTACCCCCTCCCCCCTCTCTTTCTCTCTCTCAGGTAACTTTTCACATACATGTACATGTTGGGTACAATTAACTGTCTATTTTTAACCATCCTTCATCTATTGTGTAACCAATTTAAGTGTAACCATAATGAAACATTGTTATTAAACCATCTTAATGATAAATTATGTGCTAACTAGTCTTGATTTAACATTAACATTGACGTGCTACATATTGCAATACAATATAGTCACTCAATAGCAACGCTCTCCCACATATTTAGCTATTATAACTGCGCTTATTTCCGTCGTTGGTATAAGTGGCAGTGGGTGGTATTAGACTAGAAATGTACAGATTTTTACCATCGTGCTGAGAACATTTCTTTAGTCCTTCGGCAGTCCTACAGCCTGAACCACTGTTGGAAGCCACCCTTACAAAACTGACATTTGCGAGTTTATATCACACAATTCTGACTTAATTTCTCAGAATTAGGGAATTCGGACTTCATAACTCATAATGGCGAGTTTATGTCATGCAATTCTATCATGATAACTCACAAGTACAAGTTTATATCACACAATTCTGACTTAATTTCTCAGAATTAGGGAATTCGGACTTTATAACTCTCAATTACGAGATTATATCATGCAATTCTAACATGATAAGTCACAAGTATGGGTTTACATCACAGATTTCTGAATTAATTTCTCAGAATTAGTGAATTCAGACTTTATAACTCACAATTGCGAGTTTATATCATGCAATTCTATCATGATAACTCACAATTACGAGTTTATATCATGCAATTCTATCATGATAACTCACAATTACGAGTTCATATCATGCAATTCTATCATGATAACTCACAAGTACGAGTTTATATCACACAATTCTGACTTAATTTCTCAGAATGAGGGAATTCGGACGTTATAACTCACAATTGTGAGTTTATATCATGCAGTTCTATCATGATAACTCACAAGTACGAGTTTATATCACAGATTTCTGAATTAATTTCTCAGAATTAGTGAATTCAGACTTTATAACTCACAATTGCGAGTTTATATCATGCAATTCTATCATGATAACTCACAAGTACAAGTTTATATCACATATTTATGAATTAATTTCATAAGTTTAATTTCATAATTCACAAGTGTGAGTTTATATCATGCAATTCTATCATGATAACTCAAAATTACGAGTTTATATCATGCAATTCTAACATGATAACTCACAAGTACGAGTTTATATCATGCAATTCTATCATTATAACTCACAAGTGCTAATTTATATCACACAATTCTGACATAATTTCTCAGAATTAGGCAATTCTGACTTTATAACACAATTGCGAGTTTATATAATGCAATTCTATCATGCTAACTCACAAGTACGACTTTATATCACACAATTCTGACATAATTTCTCAGAATTAGGGAAATCGGACATTATAACTCACAATTACGAGTTTATATCATGCAATTGTAACATGGTAACTCACAATTATGAGTTTATATCACACAATTCTGACTTAATTTCACAGAATTAGGGAATTCGGACGTTATAACTCACAATTGTGAGTTTATATCATGCAGTTCTATCATGATAACTCACAAGTAAGAGTTTATATCACACATTTCTGACTAAATTTCTGAGAATTGGGGAGTTTGGGCTTCATAACTCACAATTGCCAGTTTATATCATGCAATTCTATCATGATAACTCACAAGTAAGAGTTTATATCACACATTTCTGACTTAATTTATCAGAATTAGGGAAATCGGACTTTATAACTCACAATTACGAGATTATATCATGCAATTCTATCATGATAACTCAAAATTAGGAGTTTATATCATGCAATTCTATCATGATAACTCAAAAGTACGAGTTTATATCACATATTTATGAATTAATTTCTCAGAATTAGTGAATTCAAACTTTATAACTCACAAGTGCGAGTTTATATCATGCAATTCTATCATGCTAACTCACAAGTACGACTTTATATCACACATTTCTGACATAATTTCTCAGAATTAGGGAAATCGGACTTTATAACTCACAATTACGAGTTTATATATCATGCAATTGTAACATGGTAACTCACAATTATGAGTTTATATCACACAATTCTGACTAAATTTCTCAGAATTAGTGAATTTAGACTTTATAACTCACAATTACGAGTTTAAATCATGCAATTCTAGCAAAATAACTCACAATTATGAGTTTATATTACACAATTCTAACTTAATTTCTCAGAATTAGGGAATTTGGACTTTATAACTCACAATTAACTGTTTATTTTATGCAATTCTAACATGATAACTCACAATTATGAGTTTATATCACACAATTCTGGCTTAATTTCTGAGAATTAGGGAATTTGGACTTTATAACTCACAATTACAAGTTTACATCATGCAATTCTAACATTATAACTCACAACTATGAGTTTATATCACACAATTCTGACTTAATTTCTCAGAATTGCGGATTTCGGACTTTATATCTCACAATTATGAGATTATATCATGCAATTCTAACCTAAAAACTGACATTTGCGAGTTTATATCACACAATTCTGACTTAATTTCTCAGAATTAGGGAATTCGGACTTTATAACTCATAATGGCGAGTTTATGTCATGCAATTCTATCATGATAACGCACAAGTACAAGTTTATATCACACAATTCTGACTTAATTTCTCAGAATTAGGGAATTCAGACTTTATAACTCTCAATTACGAGATTATATCATGCAATTCTAACATGATAAGTCACAATTACGAGTTTATATCATGCAATTCTATCATGGTAACTCACAATTACGAGTTTATATCATGCAATTCTATCATGATAACTCACAAGTACAAGTTTATATCACACAATTCTGACTTAATTTCTCAGAATTAGGGAATTCGGACTTTATAACTCACAATTACGAGTTTATATCATGCAATTCTAACATGGTAACTCACAATTATGAGTTTATATCACACAATTCTTACTAAATTTCTCAGAATTAGGGAATTCGGACTTTATAACTCACAATTACAAGTTTATATCATGGAATTTTAACTTAATAACTCACAACTGCAAGTTTATTTCTCACAATTCTGACTTAATTTCTCAGAATTAGGGAATTCGGACTTTATAACTCACAATTGTGAGTTTATATCATGCAATTCTATCATGATAACTCACAAGTACACGTTTATATCACACAATTCTGACTTAATTTCTCAGAATTAGGGAATTCGGACTTCATAACTCTCAATTACGAGATTATATCATGCAATTCTAACATCATAAATCACAAGTATGAGTTTATATCACACAATTCTTACTAAATTTCTCAGAATTAGGGAATTCGGACTTTATAACTCACAATTACAAGTTTATATCATGGAATTTTAACTTAATAACTCACAACTGCAAGTTTATTTCTCACAATTCTGACTTAATTTCTCAGAATTAGGGAATTCGGACTTTATAACTCACAATTGTGAGTTTATATCATGCAATTCTATCATGATAACTCACAAGTACACGTTTATAGCACACAATTCTGACTTAATTTCTCAGAATTAGGGAATTCGGACTTCATAACTCTCAATTACGAGATTATATCATGCAATTCTAACATCATAAATCACAAGTATGGGTTTACATCACAGATTTCTGAATTAATTTCTCAGAATTAGTGAATTCAGACTTCATAACTCACAATTACGAGTTTATATCATGCAATTCTAACATGGTAACTCACAATTATGAGTTTATATCACACAATTCTGACTAAATTTCTCAGAATTAGGGTATTCGGACTTTATAATTCACAATTACAAGTTTATATCATGGAATTTTAACTTAATAACTCAAAACTGCAAGTTTATATCACACAATTCTGACTTAATTTCTCAGAATTAGGGAATTCTGACTTTATAACTCTAAATTACGAGATTATATTATGCAATTCTAACATGGTAACTCACAAGTAAGAGTTTATATCACACATTTCTGACTTAATTTATCAGAATTAGGGAAATCGGACTTTATAACTCACAATTAAGAGATTATATCATGCAATTCAAACATGATAAGTCACAAGTATGGGTTTATATCACACAATTCTGACTTAATTTCTCAGAATTAGGCAATTCGGACTTTATAACGCACAATTGCAAGTTCATATCATGCAATTCTATCATGATAACTCACAAGTACGAGTTTATATCACACAATTCTGACTTAATTTCTCAGAATGAGGGAATTCGGACGTTATAACTCACAATTGTGAGTTTATATCATGCAGTTCTATCATGATAACTCACAAGTACGAGTTTATATCACAGATTTCTGAATTAATTTCTCAGAATTAGTGAATTCAGACTTTATAACTGACAATTGCGAGTTTATATCATGCAATTTTATCATAATAACTCACAATTACGAGTTTATATCATGCAATTCTATCATGATAACTCACAAGTACGAGTTTATATCACATATTTATGAATTAATTTCTCAGAATTAGTGAATTCCGACTTTATAACTCACAAGTGCGAGTTTATATCATGCAATTCTATCATGATAAATCACAAGTACGAGTTTATATCACACAATTCTGACTTAATTTCTCAGAATAAGGGAATTCGGACGTTATAACTCACAATTGTGAGTTTATATCATGCAATTCTATCATGATAACTCACAATTACGAGTTTATATCATGCAATTCTATCATGATAACTCACAATTGTGAGTGTATATCATGCAATTCTATCATGATAACTCACAATTACGAGTTTATATAACATATTTATGAATTAATTTCATAAGTTTATTTTCATAATTCACAAGTGTGAGTTTATATCATGCAATTCTGACTTAATTTCTCAGAATTAGGGAAGTCACAAGTATGGGTTTATATCACAGATTTCTGAATTAATTTCTCAGAATTAGTGAATTCAGACTTTATAACTCACAATTGTGAGTTTATATCATGCAATTCTATCATGATAACTCACAATTACGAGTTTATATAACATATTTATGAATTAATTTCATAAGTTTAATTTCATAATTCACAAGTGTGAGTTTTTATCATGCAATTCTGACTTAATTTCTCAGAATTAGGGAATTCGGACTTTATAACTCACAATTGTGAGTTTATGTCATGCAATTCTATCATGATAACTCACAATTACGAGTTTATATCATGCAATTCTAACATAATAAGTCACAAGTATGGGTTTATATCACAGATTTCTGAATTAATTTCTCAGAATTAGTGAATTCAGACTTTATAACTCACAATTACGAGATTATATCATGCAATTCTAACCTAAAAACTGTAAGGCTGAAAATAATCAAAGACTTCTGCTTTCCTGCCCCAAACACTTCTTCAGCAACAAAAGAGCCATTTGGCACTCCTGAGGACACAGATGAGCTGATAGTGATCAAGGCCTGTAGGCCAAAATGTGCATACATCGGGGGTCTGCTAATTGTAACACCTTAACAGAGGGTGAAGCTGTAATTTGCTGATTGGTCAGTTTGAATGTCTCACATTTGGGTTTTAGTCACATGGTCAAGGAAAGTATAAAAGGAGATTGTAACTGTTGCTCTGCCCCTTCTCTTTACCTTGCTCTCCCTTTCTTTGCTGGAGCTCTCTTCTTGAGGCTCTGCTCTCTTTCTCTCTCTACCCCCTCCCCCCTCTCTTTCTCTCTCTCAGGTAACTTTTCACATACATGTACATGTTGGGTACAATTAACTGTCTATTTTTAACCATCCTTCATCTATTGTGTAACCAATTTAAGTGTAACCATAATGAAACATTGTTATTAAACCATCTTAATGATAAATTATGTGCTAACTAGTCTTGATTTAACATTAACATTGACGTGCTACATATTGCAATACAATATAGTCACTCAATAGCAACGCTCTCCCACATATTTAGCTATTATAACTGCGCTTATTTCCGTCGTTGGTATAAGTGGCAGTGGGTGGTATTAGACTAGAAATGTACAGATTTTTACCATCGTGCTGAGAACATTTCTTTAGTCCTTCGGCAGTCCTACAGCCTGAACCACTGTTGGAAGCCACCCTTACAAAACTGACATTTGCGAGTTTATATCACACAATTCTGACTTAATTTCTCAGAATTAGGGAATTCGGACTTCATAACTCATAATGGCGAGTTTATGTCATGCAATTCTATCATGATAACTCACAAGTACAAGTTTATATCACACAATTCTGACTTAATTTCTCAGAATTAGGGAATTCGGACTTTATAACTCTCAATTACGAGATTATATCATGCAATTCTAACATGATAAGTCACAAGTATGGGTTTACATCACAGATTTCTGAATTAATTTCTCAGAATTAGTGAATTCAGACTTTATGACTCACAATTGCGAGTTTATATCATGCAATTCTATCATGATAACTCACAATTACGAGTTTATATCATGCAATTCTATCATGATAACTCACAATTACGAGTTCATATCATGCAATTCTATCATGATAACTCACAAGTACGAGTTTATATCACACAATTCTGACTTAATTTCTCAGAATGAGGGAATTCGGACGTTATAACTCACAATTGTGAGTTTATATCATGCAGTTCTATCATGATAACTCACAAGTACGAGTTTATATCACAGATTTCTGAATTAATTTCTCAGAATTAGTGAATTCAGACTTTATAACTCACAATTGCGAGTTTATATCATGCAATTCTATCATGATAACTCACAAGTACAAGTTTATATCACATATTTATGAATTAATTTCATAAGTTTAATTTCATAATTCACAAGTGTGAGTTTATATCATGCAATTCTATCATGATAACTCAAAATTACGAGTTTATATCATGCAATTCTAACATGATAACTCACAAGTACGAGTTTATATCATGCAATTCTATCATTATAACTCACAAGTGCTAATTTATATCACACAATTCTGACATAATTTCTCAGAATTAGGCAATTCTGACTTTATAACACAATTGCGAGTTTATATAATGCAATTCTATCATGCTAACTCACAAGTACGACTTTATATCACACAATTCTGACATAATTTCTCAGAATTAGGGAAATCGGACATTATAACTCACAATTACGAGTTTATATCATGCAATTGTAACATGGTAACTCACAATTATGAGTTTATATCACACAATTCTGACTTAATTTCACAGAATTAGGGAATTCGGACGTTATAACTCACAATTGTGAGTTTATATCATGCAGTTCTATCATGATAACTCACAAGTAAGAGTTTATATCACACATTTCTGACTAAATTTCTGAGAATTGGGGAGTTTGGGCTTCATAACTCACAATTGCCAGTTTATATCATGCAATTCTATCATGATAACTCACAAGTAAGAGTTTATATCACACATTTCTGACTTAATTTATCAGAATTAGGGAAATCGGACTTTATAACTCACAATTACGAGATTATATCATGCAATTCTATCATGATAACTCAAAATTAGGAGTTTATATCATGCAATTCTATCATGATAACTCAAAAGTACGAGTTTATATCACATATTTATGAATTAATTTCTCAGAATTAGTGAATTCAAACTTTATAACTCACAAGTGCGAGTTTATATCATGCAATTCTATCATGCTAACTCACAAGTACGACTTTATATCACACATTTCTGACATAATTTCTCAGAATTAGGGAAATCGGACTTTATAACTCACAATTACGAGTTTATATATCATGCAATTGTAACATGGTAACTCACAATTATGAGTTTATATCACACAATTCTGACTAAATTTCTCAGAATTAGTGAATTTAGACTTTATAACTCACAATTACGAGTTTAAATCATGCAATTCTAGCAAAATAACTCACAATTATGAGTTTATATTACACAATTCTAACTTAATTTCTCAGAATTAGGGAATTTGGACTTTATAACTCACAATTACCTGTTTATTTTATGCAATTCTAACATGATAACTCACAATTATGAGTTTATATCACACAATTCTGGCTTAATTTCTGAGAATTAGGGAATTTGGACTTTATAACTCACAATTACAAGTTTACATCATGCAATTCTAACATTATAACTCACAACTATGAGTTTATATCACACAATTCTGACTTAATTTCTCAGAATTGCGGATTTCGGACTTTATATCTCACAATTATGAGATTATATCATGCAATTCTAACCTAAAAACTGACATTTGCGAGTTTATATCACACAATTCTGACTTAATTTCTCAGAATTAGGGAATTCGGACTTTATAACTCATAATGGCGAGTTTATGTCATGCAATTCTATCATGATAACGCACAAGTACAAGTTTATATCACACAATTCTGACTTAATTTCTCAGAATTAGGGAATTCAGACTTTATAACTCTCAATTACGAGATTATATCATGCAATTCTAACATGATAAGTCACAATTACGAGTTTATATCATGCAATTCTATCATGGTAACTCACAATTACGAGTTTATATCATGCAATTCTATCATGATAACTCACAAGTACAAGTTTATATCACACAATTCTGACTTAATTTCTCAGAATTAGGGAATTCGGACTTTATAACTCACAATTACGAGTTTATATCATGCAATTCTAACATGGTAACTCACAATTATGAGTTTATATCACACAATTCTTACTAAATTTCTCAGATTTAGGGAATTCGGACTTTATAACTCACAATTACAAGTTTATATCATGGAATTTTAACTTAATAACTCACAACTGCAAGTTTATTTCTCACAATTCTGACTTAATTTCTCAGAATTAGGGAATTCGGACTTTATAACTCACAATTGTGAGTTTATATCATGCAATTCTATCATGATAACTCACAAGTACACGTTTATATCACACAATTCTGACTTAATTTCTCAGAATTAGGGAATTCGGACTTCATAACTCTCAATTACGAGATTATATCATGCAATTCTAACATCATAAATCACAAGTATGGGTTTACATCACAGATTTCTGAATTAATTTCTCAGAATTAGTGAATTCAGACTTCATAACTCACAATTACGAGTTTATATCATGCAATTCTAACATGGTAACTCACAATTATGAGTTTATATCACACAATTCTGACTAAATTTCTCAGAATTAGGGTATTCGGACTTTATAATTCACAATTACAAGTTTATATCATGGAATTTCAACTTAATAACTCAAAACTGCAAGTTTATATCACACAATTCTGACTTAATTTCTCAGAATTAGGGAATTCTGACTTTATAACTCTAAATTACGAGATTATATTATGCAATTCTAACATGGTAACTCACAAGTAAGAGTTTATATCACACATGTCTGACTTAATTTATCAGAATTAGGGAAATCGGACTTTATAACTCACAATTAAGAGATTATATCATGCAATTCAAACATGATAAGTCACAAGTATGGGTTTATATCACACAATTCTGACTTAATTTCTCAGAATTAGGCAATTCGGACTTTATAACGCACAATTGCAAGTTCATATCATGCAATTCTATCATGATAACTCACAAGTACGAGTTTATATCACACAATTCTGACTTAATTTCTCAGAATGAGGGAATTCGGACGTTATAACTCACAATTGTGAGTTTATATCATGCAGTTCTATCATGATAACTCACAATTACGAGTTTATATCATGCAATTCTATCATGATAACTCACAATTGTGAGTTTATATCATGCAATTCTATCATGATAACTCAAAATTACGAGTTTATATAACATATTTATGAATTAATTTCATAAGTTTAATTTCATAATTCACAAGTGTGAGTTTATATCATGCAATTTTGACTTAATTTCTCAGAATTAGGGAAGTCACAAGTATGGGTTTATATCACAGATTTCTGAATTAATTTCTCAGAATTAGTGAATTCAGACTTTATAACTCACAATTGTGAGTTTATATCATGCAATTCTATCATGATAACTCACAATTACGAGTTTATATAACATATTTATGAATTAATTTCATAAGTTTAATTTCATAATTCACAAGTGTGAGTTTTTATCATGCAATTCTGACTTAATTTCTCAGAATTAGGGAATTCGGACTTTATAACTCACAATTGTGAGTTCACGAGTTCGCCCTTACATCTAATCTGCTTGAGCGAGCATTAAGCATATTTTGGCGTGCTGTCCGGGGGAAGGGTTCCGGGCCGGAATACAGGCCGGAACCAGAGAACTCCCCCTGCTAGTGTAGGATCGAAACAGATTAGAAGTGGGGAGTAGGGGTGGAGGAGGGATGCCAAGAAACTATCGCTGGATGGAGGTAAGACGGCTGGTAATATATAGAGGATGCGCTGATTGAATGATTGGTTAAACAGGTTGCACCTGTGCCGAATGGGTTGATTATCTGATCGTGCTCCTCCTGAACCTTGTTTAATCAAACATCATTTCACGAGTTCGCCCTTACATCTAATCTGCTTGAGCGAGCATTAAGCATATTTTGGCGTGCTGTCCGGGGGAAGGGTTCCGGGCCGGAATACAGGCCGGAACCAGAGAACTCCCCAAAGAAGCTTTTATGCATAGGACAGCTGCCACAAAGCAAGAAATTTAGGTAGCCCCCCCCAAAATATGCGTAGAACTAAATTTATGTAAGGAAAAGGAGGAGAGTGGCAATTTTTTTTTTTTTTTTTTTTTTTTTTTAATATATATATATAAACGATTCGATGGTCGGATGTGGCCCCCTAGCTGCGACCGAAGGGAGCCGCGACTCTGCTGCACCGGGAGGGAAAGCCCACCCGTCGTCGAGTACGCAGCGTAACTCGAGCGACGGATAGGGGGCTCACACTGCGACCGAAGGGAGCCACGACTCTGCTGCACCGGAAGGAGGGGGCCTAGTCCGACCCTGAAATGGGCAAAATATGAGGCGATTGGTGGAGGGACCCTCACTGCTTCCGAAGGGAGCTTCGGCTCTGCTGCACCGGAAGGGAGGGTCTCCCTTGCGAGGTGCCTCGGATGGAGGGCTCCCACTGTGACCGAAGGGAGCCGTGACTCTGCTGCACCGGCGGGGAGAGCCCGTCCGCTGTAGAGTACGCAGCGTAACTCGGCTGACAGACGGAGGGCTCACGCTGCGACCGAAGGGAGCCACGGCCCTGCTGCACCGGAAGAGGGAGCCCAGTCCGATGCTGAATAGGCAATAAGATGAGGCGATTGATGGAGGGACCCTCGCTGCTTCCGAAGGGAGCTGCGGCTCTGCTGCACCGGAAGGGAGAGTCCCCCTTGCGAGGCGGGTTTTGTTTTATTTATTTATTTTTTTTTTTTTATTTATTTTTTTTTTTTATATATGAATAAAGACGATTGGTGGAGGGACCCTCACTGCTTCCGAAGGGAGCTGCGGCTCTGCTGCACCGGAAGGGAGAGTCCCCCTTGCGAGGTGCGTCGGATGGAGGGCCCCCACGCTACCGAAGGGAGCCGCGACTCTGCTGCACCGGGAGGGAGAGTCTGTCCGCTGCCGAGTACGCAGCGTAACTCGTGTGACAGACGGAAGGCCCCACACTGCGACCGAAGGGAGCCGCGGCCCTGCTGCACCGGGTGGGGGAGCCCATTCCGATGCTGAATGTGTAAAAATAAAGCGATTGATGGAGGGACCCCTTCTGCTTCCGAAGGGAGCTGCGGCTCTGCTGCACCGGAAGGAAGAGTCCCCCTTGCGAGGCGGGGGTTGGCGCGTCGGATGGAGGGCTCTTAGTGCAACCGAAGGGGGCCGCGACTCTGCTGCACCGGGAGGGAGAGCCCGTCCGCCGTCGAGTACGCAGCGTAACGTGTGACAGACGGAGGGCTCACACTGCGACCGAAGGGAGCCGCAGCCCTGCTGCACCGGAAGAGCCCCGTCCGACACTGGATAGGCAATAAAATCGGCGATTGATGAAGGGACTCTCACTGCTTCCGAAGGGAGCTGCGGCTCTGCTGCACCGGAAGGGAGAGTCCCCCTTGAGGAGAGCGTCGGATGGAGGGCTCCCGCTGCGACCGAAGGGAGCCGCGGCCCTGCTGCACCGGAAGAGAGAGAGCCCCGTCCGACGCTGGATAGGCAATAAAATAGGCGATTGATGAAGGGACTCTCACTGTTTTCGAAGGGAGCTGCGGCTCTGCTGCACCAGAAGGGAGAGTCCCCCTTGAGGGGAGCGTCGGATGGAGGGCTCACGCTGCGACCGAAGGGAGCCGCGGCTCTGCTGCACCGGAAGGGGGAGCCCAGTCCGATGCTGAATAGGCGATAAAGATAAGGCGATTGATGGAGGGACCCTCTTCCGAAGGGAGCTGCGGCTCTGCTGCACCGGAAGAGCGAGTCCCCCTTGCGAGGCACGTCGGATGGAGGGCTCCCACTGCAACCAAAGGGAGCCGCGACTCTGCTGCACCGGCAGGGAGAGCACATCCGCCGTCGAGTAGGCAGCGTAACCCGAATGACAGACGGAGGGCTCACGCCGTGACCGAAGGGAGCCGCGGCCCTGCTGCACCGGAAGGGGGAGCCCCGTCCGATGCTGGATAGGCAATAAAATAGGCGATTGATGGAGGGACTCTCACTTCTTCCGAAGGGAGCGGCGGCTCTGCTGCACCGGAAGGGAGAGACCCCCTTGCGAGGCGACGAGCGTCGGATGAGGGGTTCCCACTGCGACCGAAGGGAGCCACGACTCTGCTGCACCGGCAGGGAGAGCACATCCGCCGTCGAGTAGGCAGCGTAACCCGAATGACAGACGGAGGGCTCACGCCGTGACCGAAGGGAGCCGCGGCCCTGCTGCACCGGAAGGGGGAGCCCCGTCCGATGCTAAATAAGAAATTGAATTTGACGGCTGGTGGTGACAATGATTAAATTTAACATACAACGGGGTGGTTGGAGTCGACGACAAATTGAGGATACAGTGCAGATTTAGCTTGCGCATCCCCAAATTGAAAGTAATAAAAGGGGTGTGATAAAGTTAAATTAGAGAAAGGAGGTTAAATGTCAATGTAGTAGCCTTTCGTAGTAAATCTGATGCCGTTGAATTTAGACGTTATTGTGGTTTCCGAAAATCTCCAAGCCAAAGAAATTGCTTGCAGGATAAAGTCGAGTGACGTGTCAAGGAGCGGTTTCAAGGGATGAGTTATGGGAATATGAGTTGCGAATAGTGAGGTACTGGGGTTGGCGATTGGCCCGCCTCCAGATCCAGTGCTCTGAATTTTTTTTGCAAGAATCTGGAACTTGATGATATTAGGCCCAGGGGGTGGTTCCAGAGCGACAGCATTCAGTGGAGTAAGTAGTGGGACTGCTGTGAATAATACCAAGGTTTAGATTGAAAAGAAGGATCAGAATGAAGATAGGGCGGTGCCATAACAGTTTGTGGAGGCAGCCTCACGCATGGATTAGCCCCTGGTTACTGATAGGGAAAAGGAGTAGCAGGAGGGTAAGAGTAAGAGGTCTTGAGCGGCCAGCGGAGGCAGCTTCACTCTAGCGTCTGCTGCAGGAGATAGAAGGAAAGGCATGGGAAATATAGGAGAAAAAGCCATGATAGCGTGCAGTGTGAGGAGTGGCCGAGTCTGGGGCGCGGCCTAGGCTTGCTGATGACCTGCTTCATCCTGATGCTTAAGAGCCAGAACTTGACCTGGAGAAAGACAACATTATTTTGAATGAAGTAGAAAGCTGTGAGGGAGAGGAGCATGGGCCGCAATTGTCAGGGAGGTAGCCTCATACTTAAATAGGGCTAGTGTCTGCTATGGGAGCTGGATGCCACTGAAAAGAAAGAGGTTATTAGTAACAGGAGGAAAAGTCTGAGATGTGTGGGCCTAAGTTGCAAACACAGACAGCCTCATGCCTCCTTCATTGGGAAGCGAGTACGGTTTGAGACATCTTGAAGAGCCTGTGTAGCCTGCACAGCAAGTGAAAGCGGCCTCGCACTAGCGTCTGCTATGGGAGCTGTAGGCCACTGAAAAGGAAAAGGGATTAGAAGTAACGGGAGGAAAACACTGAGATGTTAAGGCTTGTTGCAAGCGGAAGCAACTTCGCTTTTGTTTCGGCTGCTGTAGCTGTAGGTCACTGAAGCTTGAGATGTGCGGAAGAAAATGCTGGAGAGTCTGTGCAGCCTTTACAGCTTGCGGAGGCAGCCTTATGTTTGTTTTCGCTGTTTTAGCTTTGGGTGACGGGAAAGGGGAGTGGTTTGTGGTGCTATGATACATACCGATGTTTTACTTCTTCAAAGAGCAAACATTTCTTCTAAAACGTTGTCGGCTTTGGGTCATTATAGATACTGTGTCTATTAATTCTGAACATGGGTGCTTATAATCAAGTACATTATTTACCGTTCTGTCTATTTGTGCTGGCTGTGCGTTATGACTTTTTTTTTTTTTTATTTATTTATTTATTTATTTTATTTATTTATTTATTTATTTTATTTATTTATTTATTTATTTTTTATTATTATTATTATTATTATTATTATTATTATTATTATTATTATTATTAAAATATTGTGTATAGTACGAGCTCTCCTTCGCATTATTAACGTGACAGTGTGAATGTACGTTGAATAATGCGCCCAGGAATAAACATGACAAAATCATAATACAATTTGTTAAGCTTATTTCTTAAATTTATGCATCGACAGGAGAAGTATAATTTATTCTTTGGAAAAATGTGCATTTGGATATAAATGCTGTAATAATTTAACGGAGTAAATTGAGAAAACACGCTCAAATTGACCAGAGTTTGAAAACAGAAACCAGCTGGCGCTATTGAGCATATTATTTTGCAGCGGTCAGCAGCCTGAATGAACATATATATTACAAACTAGTAAAACGTGTCTTTGTTGATAACAACACTTTAAGGTAAGAGGCATTATTTTAAACGAGGGCATACGACAGGAGCAGACCTGTAGCGGAACAAACTTTACCTTGAGATTGTGTGTGTGTGAAAAAAGTCTAAATACCGGTAGGTTGCTATAGTTGAACTCAACAAAAATATTAATGGTTGCCTTATGATGCGCCTTAGTTGTTAGTTTGCCACTTCAAAATTGTTAATTTAAGAACACAGTTTAACGTATTTTCTATAATCTGTATCTTATTTATCTCGGAGTACAATGTGTAATTTAAAAACCAAGCTACAATACTGAAACATCACGCACAGAAAAGTTTAATAATTTCATTTGTGTTCTGGTTACGAAATGACATGAACAAATTATGCATCGCATTGTTTATCGGCTTTTAGCAACAACTGACTGCCTTTAGCGGCTTAACAAGTGATGTAGTAATGCCTGGAGAAGTGGCCATATGCTTCATTTATGAATTTCGTTTTTAACTTTCTATTTGAACGCATTACTGGATCCTTGGACTAAAATGTTTACAGGGGTTCGCTGGTTTAAGAAACGTTTGATCGTAAAAATCTTACTAGTTTTCTTTGTAAGGTGTTGTTTTTGTAGTGATTCAAATGACTAGGGAGCGGGCGTATTAGGCGCAATCATCAAATACATTTCATAGCAAGCCGGCGCCACGGTCCTGGCTGCATTATCACTGTCTTTAGCGAATATTTACATTTATTCACATATGACTGGATGTGGTAGACTGTCATGATTTTGGCTAGTGCGGAACACTAACGTTACTGAATAATGCACATCAAAAGGGATTTTAAATAGTGGGTATACGCCGTATACCGTCCACTAAACTTACCTAAAAATAATTAACAACACGGCCCGTCTCTCGCTAGCGACTGCTACGAGACCTGGTGGTCTGACTACATGAAGCGCTGCGGCCGGAAAAGGCAGCGGTGAATAGTTGAACCAAAGCGGGAAGCGAGTCGGGTTTGCTGCGGTGAGAAGTAGGGCGCGACCCAGGCTGGTCTGAGGCTTGTCGCTGCGACGCTCGAAAGCCGGGTCTCGTGCGGTACTAGTGGTGTCGAGCGAGGCGAAGTCAATCTAAGGCCGACAGATTGCAACGGATGATCCAAAAACCCCGGTACAGGTTTAGTCTTTGACTGTAATATTTTGACCAACGCCAAACCGAATGCCAAGAAACTATCGCTGGATGGAGGTAAGACGGCTGGTAATATATAGAGGATGCGCTGATTGAATGATTGGTTAAACAGGTTGCACCTGTGCCGAATGGGTTGATTATCTGATCGTGCTCCTCCTGAACCTTGTTTAATCAAACATCATTTTATGTCATGCAATTCTATCATGATAACTCACAATTACGAGTTTATATCATGCAATTCTAACATAATAAGTCACAAGTATGGGTTTATATCACAGATTTCTGAATTAATTTCTCAGAATTAGTGAATTCAGACTTTATAACTCACAATTACGAGATTATATCATGCAATTCTAACCTAAAAACTGACATTTGCGAGTTTATATCACACAATTCTGACTTAATTTCTCAGAATTAGGGAATTCGGACTGTATAACTCATAATGGCGAGTTTATGTCATGCAATTCTATCATGATAACTCACAAGTACAAGTTTATATCACAAAATTCTGACTTAATTTCTCAGAATTAGGGAATTCGGACTTTATAACTCTCAATTACGAGATTATATCATGCAATTCTAACATGATAAGTCACAAGTATGGGTTTACATCACAGATTTCTGAATTAATTTCTCAGAATTAGTGAATTCAGACTTTATAACTCACAATTGCGAGTTTATATCATGCAATTCTATCATGATAACTCACAATTACGAGTTTATATCATGCAATTCTATCATGATAACTCACAATTACGAGTTCATATCATGCAATTCTATCATGAGAACTCACAAGTACGTGTTTATATCACACAATTCTGACTTAATTTCTCAGAATGAGGGAATTCGGACGTTATAACTCACAATTGTGAGTTTATATCATGCAGTTCTATCATGATAACTCACAAGTACGAGTTTATATCACAGATTTCTGAATTAATTTCTCAGAATTAGTGAATTCAGACTTTATAACTAACAATTGCGAGTTTATATCATGCAATTCTATCATGATAACTCACAAGTACAAGTTTATATCACATATTTATGAATTAATTTCATAAGTTTAATTTCATAATTCACAAGTGTGAGTTTATATCATGCAATTCTATCATGATAACTCAAAATTACGAGTTTATATCATGCAATTCTAACATGATAACTCACAAGTACGAGTTTATATCATGCAATTCTATCATTATAACTCACAAGTGCTAATTTATATCACACAATTCTGACATAATTTCTCAGAATTAGGCAATTCTGACTTTATAACACAATTGCGAGTTTATATAATGCAATTCTATCATGCTAACTCACAAGTACGACTTTATATCACACAATTCTGACATAATTTCTCAGAATTAGGGAAATCGGACATTATAACTCACAATTACGAGTTTATATCATGCAATTGTAACATGGTAACTCACAATTATGAGTTTATATCACACAATTCTGACTTAATTTCTCAGAATTAGGGAATTTGGACGTTATAACTCACAATTGTGAGTTTATATCATGCAGTTCTATCATGATAACTCACAAGTAAGAGTTTATATCACACATTTCTGACTTAATTTCTGAGAATTGGGGAGTTTGGGCTTCATAACTCACAATTGCCAGTTTATATCATGCAATTCTATCATGATAACTCAAAATTAGGAGTTTATATCATGCAATTCTATCATGATAACTCAAAAGTACGAGTTTATATCACATATTTATGAATTAATTTCTCAGAATTAGTGAATTCAAACTTTATAACTCACAAGTGCGAGTTTATATCATGCAATTCTATCATGCTAACTCACAAGTACGACTTTATATCACACATTTCTGACATAATTTCTCAGAATTAGGGAAATCGGACTTTATAACTCACAATTACGAGTTTATATCACGCAATTGTAACATGGTAACTCACAATTATGAGTTTATATCACACAATTCTGACTAAATTTCTCGGAATTAGGGAATTCGGACTTTATAACTCACAATTACAAGTTTATATCATGGAATTTTAACTTAATAACTCAATACTGCAAGTTTATTTCTCACAATTCTG
The DNA here is from genome assembly GCF_049309525.1 of Garra rufa. Lineage (NCBI taxonomy): Eukaryota > Metazoa > Chordata > Actinopteri > Cypriniformes > Cyprinidae > Garra > Garra rufa. The sequence goes on along the minus strand of NW_027394276.1, from coordinate 8,400,376 downwards.
ACTTAATTTCTCAGAATTAGGGAATTCGGACTTTATAACTAACAATGGCGAGTTTATATCATGCAATTCTATCATGATAACTCACAAGTACAAGTTTATATCACACAATTCTGACTTAATTTCTCAGAATTAGGGAATTCTGACTTTAAAACTCTAAATTACGAGATTATATTATGCAATTCTAACATGGTAACTCACAAGTAAGAGTTTATATCACACATTTCTGACTTAATTTATCAGAATTAGGGAAATCGGACTTCATAACTCACAATTACGAGATTATATCATGCAATTGAAACATGATAAGTCACAAGTATGGGTTTACATCACACAATTCTGACTTAATTTCTCATAATTAGGCAATTCGGACTTTATAACGCACAATTGCAAGTTTATATCATGCAATTCTATCATGATGACTCACAAGTACTAGTTTATATCACACAATTCTGAATTAATTTCTCAGAATGAGGGAATTCGGACGTTATAACTTGCAATTGTGAGTTTATATCATGTAGTTCTATCATGATAACTCACAAGTACGAGTTTATATCACAGATTTCTGAATTAATTTCTCAGAATTAGTGAATTCAGACTTTATAACTCACAATTGCGAGTTTATATCATGCAATTCTATCATGATAACTCACAATTACGAGTTTATATCATGCAATTCTATCATGATAACTCACAATTACGAGTTCATATCATGCAATTCTATCATGATAACTCACAAGTACGAGTTTATATCACACAATTCTGACTTAATTTCTCAGAATGAGGGAATTCGGACGTTATAACTCACAATTGTGAGTTTATATCATGCAGTTCTATCATGATAACTCACAAGTACGAGTTTATATCACAGATTTCTGAATTAATTTCTCAGAATTAGTGAATTCAGACTTTATAACTCACAATTGCGAGTTTATATCATGCAATTCTATCATGATAACTCACAAGTACAAGTTTATATCACATATTTATGAATTAATTTCATAAGTTTAATTTCATAATTCACAAGTGTGAGTTTATATCATGCAATTCTAACATGATAACTCACAATTATGAGTTTATATCACAGAATTCTGACTTAATTTCTCAGAATTGTAGATTTCGGACTTTATAACTCACAATTACGAGATTATATCATACAATTCTAACCTAATAACTCACACTTACGAGTTTATGTCACACAATTCTGACTTAATTTCTCAGAATTAGGGAATTTGGACTTTATAACTCACAATTACCTGTTTATTTTATGCAATTCTAACATGATAACTCACAATTATGAGTTTATATCACACAATTCTGGCTTAATTTCTCAGAATTAGGGAATTTGGAGTTTATAACTCACAATTACAAGTTTACATCATGCAATTCTAACATTATAACTCACAACTATGAGTTTATATCACACAATTCTGACTTAATTTCTCAGAATTGCGGATTTCGGACTTTATATCTCACAATTACGAGATTATATCATGCAATTCTAACCTAAAAACTGACATTTGCGAGTTTATATCACACAATTCTGACTTAATTTCTCAGAATTAGGGAATTCGGACTTTATAACTCACAATTGTGAGTTTATATCATGCAGTTCTATCATGATAACTCACAAGTACGAGTTTATATCACAGATTTCTGAATTAATTTCTCAGAATTAGTGTATTCAGACTTTATAACTCACAATTGCGAGTTTATATCATGCAATTCTATCATAATAACTCACAATTACGAGTTTATATCATGCAATTCTATCATGATAACTCACAAGTACGAGTTTATATCACATATTTATGAATTAATTTCTCAGAATTAGTGAATTCCGACTTTATAACTCACAAGTGCGAGTTTATATCATGCAATTCTATCATGATAACTCACAAGTATGAGTTTATATCACAGATTTCTGAATTAATTTCTCAGAATTAGTGAATTCAGACTTTATAACTCACAATTGCGAGTTTATATCATGCAATTCTTTCATGATAACTCACAAGTACGAGTTTATATCACATATTTATGAATTAATTTCTCAGAGTTAGTGAATTCAGACTTTATAACTCACAATTGTGAGTTTATATCATGCAATTCTATCATGATAACTCACAATTGTGAGTTTATATCATGCAATTCTATCATGATAACTCACAATTACGAGTTTATATAACATATTTATGAATTAATTTCATAAGTTTAATTTCATAATTCACAAGTGTGAGTTTTTATCATGCAATTCTGACTTAATTTCTCAGAATTAGGGAATTCGGACTTTATAACTCACAATTGTGAGTTTATGTCATGCAATTCTATCATGATAACTCACAATTACGAGTTTATATCATGCAATTCTAACATAATAAGTCACAAGTATGGGTTTATATCACAGATTTCTGAATTAATTTCTCAGAATTAGTGAATTCAGACTTTATAACTTACAATTGCGAGTTTATATCATGCAATTCTATCATGATAACTCACAAGTACGAGTTTATATCACATATTTATGAATTAATTTCATAAGTTTAATTTCATAATTCACAAGTGTGAGTTTATATCATGCAATTCTAACATGATAACTCACAATTATGAGTTTATATCACAGAATTCTGACTTAATTTCTCAGAATTGTAGATTTCGGACTTTATAACTCACAATTACGAGATTATATCATACAATTCTAACCTAATAACTCACACTTGCGAGTTTATATCACACAATTCTGACTTAATTTCTCAGAATTAGTGAATTTAGACTTTATAACTCACAATTACGAGTTTAAATCATGCAATTCTAACAAAATACCTCACAATTATGAGTTTATATTACACAATTCTAACTTAATTTCTCAGAATTAGGGAATTTGGACTTTATAACTCACAATTACCTGTTTATTTTATGCAATTCTAACATGATAACTCACAATTATGAGTTTATATCACACAATTCTGGCTTAATTTCTGAGAATTAGGGAATTTGGACTTTATAACTCACAATTACAAGTTTACATCATGCAATTCTAACATTATAACTCACAACTATGAGTTTATATCACACAATTCTGACTTAATTTCTCAGAATTGCGGATTTTGGACTTTATATCTCACAATTACGAGATTATATCATGCAATTCTAACCTAAAAACTGACATTTGCGAGTTTATATCACACAATTCTGACTTAATTTCTCAGAATTAATGAATTCGGACTTTATAACTCATAATGGCGAGTTTATGTCATGCAATTCTATCATGATAACTCACAAGTACAAGTTTATATCACACAATTCTGACTTAATTTCTCAGAATTAGGGAATTCAGACTTTATAACTCTCAATTACGAGATTATATCATGCAATTCTAACATGATAAGTCACAATTACGAGTTTATATCATGCAATTCTATCATGGTAACTCACAATTACGAGTTTATATCATGCAATTCTATCATGATAACTCACAAGTAGAAGTTTATATCACACAATTCTGACTTAATTTCTCAGAATTAGGGAATTCGGACTTTATAACTAACAATTACGAGTTTATATCATGCAATTCTAACATGGTAACTCACAATTATGAGTTTATATCACACAATTCTTACTAAATTTCTCAGAATTAGGGAATTCGGACTTTATAACTCACAATTACAAGTTTATATCATGGAATTTTAACTTAATAACTCACAACTGCAAGTTTATTTCTCACAATTCTGACTTAATTTCTCAGAATTAGGGAATTCGGACTTTATAACTCACAATTGTGAGTTTATATCATGCAATTCTATCATGATAACTCACAAGTACACGTTTATAGCACACAATTCTGACTTAATTTCTCAGAATTAGGGAATTCGGACTTCATAACTCTCAATTACGAGATTATATCATGCAATTCTAACATCATAAATCACAAGTATGGGTTTACATCACAGATTTCTGAATTAATTTCTCAGAATTAGTGAATTCAGACTTCATAACTCACAATTACGAGTTTATATCATGCAATTCTAACATGGTAACTCACAATTATGAGTTTATATCACACAATTCTGACTAAATTTCTCAGAATTAGGGTATTCGGACTTTATAATTCACAATTACAAGTTTATATCATGGAATTTTAACTTAATAACTCAAAACTGCAAGTTTATATCACACAATTCTGACTTAATTTCTCAGAATTAGGGAATTCTGACTTTATAACTCTAAATTACGAGATTATATTATGCAATTCTAACATGGTAACTCACAAGTAAGAGTTTATATCACACATTTCTGACTTAATTTATCAGAATTAGGGAAATCGGACTTTATAACTCACAATTAAGAGATTATATCATGTAATTCAAACATGATAAGTCACAAGTATGGGTTTATATCACACAATTCTGACTTAATTTCTCAGAATTAGGCAATTCGGACTTTATAACGCACAATTGCAAGTTCATATCATGCAATTCTATCATGATAACTCACAAGTACGAGTTTATATCACACAATTCTGACTTAATTTCTCAGAATGAGGGAATTCGGACGTTATAACTCACAATTGTGAGTTTATATCATGCAGTTCTATCATGATAACTCACAATTACGAGTTTATATCATGCAATTCTATCATGATAACTCACAATTGTGAGTTTATATCATGCAATTCTATCATGATAACTCACAATTACGAGTTTATATAACATATTTATGAATTAATTTCATAAGTTTAATTTCATAATTCACAAGTGTGAGTTTATATCATGCAATTTTGACTTAATTTCTCAGAATTAGGGAAGTCACAAGTATGGGTTTATATCACAGATTTCTGAATTAATTTCTCAGAAATAGTGAATTCAGACTTTATAACTCACAATTGTGAGTTTATATCATGCAATTCTATCATGATAACTCACAATTACGTGTTTATATAACATATTTATGAATTAATTTCATAAGTTTAATTTCATAATTCACAAGTGTGAGTTTTTATCATGCAATTCTGACTTAATTTCTCAGAATTAGGGAATTCGGACTTTATAACTCACAATTGTGAGTTTATGTCATGCAATTCTATCATGATAACTCACAATTACGAGTTTATATCATGCAATTCTAACATAATAAGTCACAAGTATGGGTTTATATCACAGATTTCTGAATTAATTTCTCAGAATTAGTGAATTCAGACTTTATAACTCACAATTACGAGATTATATCATGCAATTCTAACCTAAAAACTGACATTTGCGAGTTTATATCACACAATTCTGACTTAATTTCTCAGAATTAGGGAATTCGGACTTTATAACTCATAATGGCGAGTTTATGTCATGCAATTCTATCATGATAACTCACAAGTACAAGTTTATATCACAAAATTCTGACTTAATTTCTCAGAATTAGGGAATTCGGACTTTATAACTCTCAATTACGAGATTATATCATGCAATTCTAACATGATAAGTCACAAGTATGGGTTTACATCACAGATTTCTGAATTAATTTCTCAGAATTAGTGAATTCAGACTTTATAACTCACAATTGCGAGTTTATATCATGCAATTCTATCATGATAACTCACAATTACGAGTTTATATCATGCAATTCTATCATGATAACTCACAATTACGAGTTCATATCATGCAATTCTATCATGATAACTCACAAGTACGAGTTTATATCACACAATTCTGACTTAATTTCTCAGAATGAGGGAATTCGGACGTTATAACTCACAATTGTGAGTTTATATCATGCAGTTCTATCATGATAACTCACAAGTACGAGTTTATATCACAGATTTCTGAATTAATTTCTCAGAATTAGTGAATTCAGACTTTATAACTCACAATTGCGAGTTTATATCATGCAATTCTATCATGATAACTCACAAGTACAAGTTTATATCACATATTTATGAATTAATTTCATAAGTTTAATTTCAAAATTCACAAGTGTGAGTTTATATCATGCAATTCTATCATGATAACTCAAAATTACGAGTTTATATCATGCAATTCTAACATGATAACTCACAAGTACGAGTTTATATCATGCAATTCTATCATTATAACTCACAAGTGCTAATTTATATTACACAATTCTGACATAATTTCTCAGAATTAGGCAATTCTGACTTTATAACACAATTGCGAGTTTATATAATGCAATTCTATCATGCTAACTCACAAGTACGACTTTATATCACACAATTCTGACATAATTTCTCAGAATTAGGGAAATCGGACATTATAACTCACAATTACGAGTTTATATCATGCAATTGTAACATGGTAACTCACAATTATGAGTTTATATCACACAATTCTGACTTAATTTCTCAGAATTAGGGAATTCGGACGTTATAACTCACAATTGTGAGTTTATATCATGCAGTTCTATCATGATAACTCACAAGTAAGAGTTTATATCACACATTTCTGACTTAATTTCTGAGAATTGGGGAGTTTGGGCTTCATAACTCACAATTGCCAGTTTATATCATGCAATTCTATCATGATAACTCAAAATTAGGAGTTTATATCATGCAATTCTATCATGATAACTCAAAAGTACGAGTTTATATCACATATTTATGAATTAATTTCTCAGAATTAGTGAATTCAAACTTTATAACTCACAAGTGCGAGTTTATATCATGCAATTCTATCATGCTAACTCACAAGTACGACTTTATATCACACATTTCTGACATAATTTCTCAGAATTAGGGAAATCGGACTTTATAACTCACAATTACGAGTTTATATCACGCAATTGTAACATGGTAACTCACAATTATGAGTTCCCTTCCGGGAACTCGAGCCGCGTCAGGAACGCTATGGGGAACGCCATTGGCGGGCCGCACTCTGAACTGTGTATAACAACCAATGAAATGACGGGAGTGACGTCACAGGCGCGGTGACGTCATCGACCGGGAAGTATAAAACGCGTGCGTTTGAAGCCGGCGGCAGCTTTTGTCATTCAGCGAGAGCGCTCTGTGTCTGTGTCTGTCTCGGTCATACTGCTGTTTTTTCGTGCCAGTTTGCACGGCTTTTATTTGAGTAGTATGACCTTTAAAATGCAACCATGGGGGAAAGAAGTGTTACGAAACTAGGCGGTACAAGCAGCCACATAGATAGTGTGTTCCTTCCTGCCAATGCTTCATTGTTGGTGGGGATACACACAGTCTATGTGTGGTCTGCTTGAGTGTAGAGCACGCACAGTCAGCCCTCGAAAAGGCTGACTGCCCACAGTGTGAGCGTAAAAATCTCCACTGCGGGTGCTCCACAGAAGGCTCTCTTCGAGGAGGGAGCCTTCGCCAGCGTTTCTCGCGGGTCTGGCCCCGCTTCCGCCGAGGCGGAGCGGTTGCTGCACTCGCTGAGATCGCGGCTCGATCTATTAGAGGGACTGGAGACGGGTGTTTTAAAAATACCCTATCTCCTCTCCTATCTGATGGATCGGTAAACCTTTTTTCTGGATGAGGAAGCCCGCAATGCGGTTACTTCCCTCCAGGAAAGGTTTTCAACGCTTTCCATATCTTCCTCCAAGGAGGTTGATGTAAGGTGCGTTGTCAAAAGTATTTAACCGCCCCCCCTGATCGCCTCAGTATGATGAGCTGGTGGTTGTGCTGACTGTGCATTAGCTAAATAAGATATGAGCCGCAGAAAAGCAAACGTTTTGCTTCCTGCGGACTAAGTCAGCACTTCCAAACGGAGCTTTCTGTCCTTCCCGATCTACATTGAGTTTTAGATCTGGGAAAAACTAGAAAGTAAAGATGACGCCGCGGGTTGAACAGACGCTATCAGCCTCTGTTCCCCGGTCTAGGCATCATTTCTGAAGGCTCCGTCTTTGCTCTTCAGGCCGCCTAATAAAACTTCAGGCTTGATGAGCAAATGAACACGTGTCGGGGTTCCTGACGGGAAAGATTTAAACCCCAGCCGTGTACCAGCTCTCCACATCAGAGGCGCAGAAACAGAGCGATGCCGCCCGCGTTCCTCCGGCTATGCCTAGAGGACCCGGAAAGCAACGCTCTAAGTCGGGGGCTTCCAAGAAAAAGAAGAGGTTCGACCTGAGGGTCGTCCTCCTATCCAGGAAGTCCTCGCCTAAACGGCCCTGACGGTTGTGGCTCAGGGCCGTTGAGGGCAGCCCCTCGCGAGGGGGTTTGCACCGTACCTCCGGGTGCGGGTTTCAGACCCCTTCGTGGCCCTCAGGAGATGAGTCAGCTAACCCTGCCAGTGTTACAGGGCGCGGCTATCTCCCGCGAACATCCTCTAGCTGTTCCGCCCGGAAACGTAGCGGCCCTGGAGAGTTCGCAGCCCCCGCGGGGGTCTCTCGAAGAGCTAGTTCAGGAGCTTCCTGCCAGCTTGCTGTTACAGGTCTCCGAGTTAGTTCCTCGAGTAAATCCAGACACCAGTCTCGAGAGGCTGGTACCCTAAGTAAACTCTCTGGCAGCGTGGAAACTACTGCCAAATGTTTCAAAGTGGGTCCTGCGTACTGTAGAGAAAGGTTACACTATTCAGTTCGGCGCCAAGCCGACACCTTTCAGCGGGGTAAACCCCGAGCAGGGTCTGGAACAGGAAGTCAGTACAGGAAGTTTCTCAGGCTCGCTTTCAGGGGCAAAGCTCACCAATACAGAGTACTTCCTTTCGGCCTAGCTCTCACCCGAACTTTCACGAAGTGTGTGGATGCTGCTCTGGCTCCTCCGTGATTCCAGGACATCCGCATACTCGACTGGTCGATTCTGGCCAGCTCAGAATAATTAGCGGCTCAACATCGAGGTGTTGTTCTCGCTCTCATGAAAGAATTGGGGTTGAGACTCAACACCAAGAAGGGTGTGATTTCTAAAAATCACTTATCTAGGTGTAGTCTGGGATTCGACCACGATGCAGGCACGAATGTCACCTGCTCGGTTCGAGTCGATCCTTACTGCAGTAAATGCGGTCAAGCTAGGCCCGTCACCCACTGTCTACAGTCCCAAGTACTGTTAGGTCTTATGGCAGCCGCTTCCAACGTGATACCTTTTGGACTGCTGCTTATGAGACCACTTCAGTGGTGGCTCAAACCAGGCGGTTCTCCCCGAGGGGAAACCCATTTCGCAAGATCAAGGTCACGCGGCGCTGCCTACGTGCCTTGGCCATGTGGAAGAAACCCTGGTTTCTCTCTCAGGGTCCGGTTCTGGGAGCTCCTCGTCGCCGCGTCATGCTAGCGACGGACGCATCCCTCACCGGATGGGGAGGCGGTCATGAGTGGCCGCTCAACCCAAGGCCTGTGGAGCAATTCCATCTCTCCTGGCACACAAATCGCCTAGAGATGCTAGCCGTGTTCCACGCCCTGAAGTGTTTCCTTCCAAAAGGTATCCGCTCACGCCCCTTATATAAGCTGGCGTACCGGATTCTCCTATGGTCTTAAGGAAAGACTTCTCTCCCTGAGAGCAGTCCAGTATCTCTGGACGTGGGAGCAGACGTCCTGCCAGGCAGGGGCTGAGGCCCGGGGAATGGATGCTTCACCCAGAGGTGGTGAAGCAGATCTGGAGAACATTTGGCCAGGCACAGGTGGACCTGTTTGCGACTCAAGAGACATCGCACTGTCCCCTCTGGTACTCTCTAGTTCCTCCAGCTCCACTGGGGCTGGATGCCATGGCACAGACGTGGCCGAGGCTGCGTCTGTACGCCTTTCCCCTGATCGCTCTGCTCCCGGGGGTTCTGGAACGGGTCCGTCGGTTTCAAGTGCGGCTGCTACTAGTAGCCCCGTACTGGCCGGCACGAGTATGGTTCTCGGACCTGGTATCTCTCCTAGACGGCTCTCCGTGGGAGATTCCCGTCAGGAGGGACCTCCTGTCTCAGGCTGGGGGCGCAATATGCCACCCCCACCCAGAGAAGTGGAGGTTATGGGTGTGGCCCCTGAGGGGGCACAACTCATAGGAGCGAGTCTCTCAACCGAGGTTGCTGAGACCTTTCTCCAATCCAGAGCTCCCTCTACGAGGAAACTGTATGGCCTTAAGTGGAACTTATTCACGAGATGGTGCCGCGAGCACCACCTGGACCCAGTCAACTGCCCGGTCGGTACAGTTCTGGAGTTCCTATAGTCTCGCCTTTCCGCAGGGCTAGCTCACTCCACCCTGAGGGTTACGTGGCGGCTATAAACGCCTTCCACGCCCCTCTAGGTGGCCTCTCAGTGGGCAAGTACCCCCTGGTCACACGTTTCCTCCACGGTCGGGAGATCGAGGCTTCATCAGGAAGTAATGAAGCATGGAGACTCAGAAGTTGGGACCTCTGGCGACTCGATAGATATCGCAAGGTTCTCTCTGGTTCTCCTTAGTGCCTCCAGGTCCGCCCGGACTGGACGCCATAGTACAGACGTGGCTGAGGCTGCGTCTGTACACATTCTCCCGATCACTGTGCACCCTGGAGTTCTGGAAAGAGCATGCCGGCATCGTCACGGCTAGTCCAACCATGGCCTTGGACCTTCCCTCTCAAGCTGGGGGCGCGGCCTGCTACCCCCACATGGAGAGGTGGAAAGTTATGAGTATGGCCCCTGGGGGGGGCGCAACTCATAGACTAGGGTCTCTCAACCGAGGTTGTTGAGACCCTGCTCCTATCCAGAGCTCCCTTCACGAGGAAACCTTAAGTGACTGTTTGCTTCATGGTGTCACGAACACCATCTAGACCAAGTTACTGCCCGTTGGTACAGTACTGAGTCCTCGCAAACCCACAAAACCAGCTCACTCCATCCTGAGGGTGTTCGTGGCGGCTTATTGGCCTACCACGCCCCTCGTGGTGGCTCGTCGGTATGGTTTCCTCGGTGGTGCACTCAGGTTGAGACCCTGAGGGGTCTCAAGCCTCTATTACCTCCATTCCTGGAGTGCGACCAATGGGAAGTATATCTGTCCAGTATGCGCACTGGGCACATACGGCCACAAAGAAAGCATGTGGCACGTTCAGAGCTATCAGTAGATGGATCACAGATGCCATTCCTACTACTTCCAAGTCCTCTGGTCTCCCAGCTCCATGGGGAGCCAAGACTTACTCCTTCTGAGGCTGCCTGCCTCCAAAAGCTCTGACAGCAGGTGTCCCCCTCCAGGACATCTGCAATGCTGCGGGTTGGTCCTCGCCCCTGACAATTGGTCCTCGCCCCTGACATCCGTCAGGTACTATGAGCTTGACCTCAGAGCCGCTCCAGGCTCGGCTGTACTCTCGGCCTAGTGCGCTAGGCCTAGAGGGTTAGCCACCTCCCTAGCCAGGAGGAGACTTCTCAAGGCGCATTCTTTCTGCGGAAAGAAGAGAAGTCGTTTTCGCCACGACGCTCCTCGTGTGCCCGAGGGCCGAGGAGTGTCCCTGCATCCTCGCGAGCCTGAGGGCCGAGGAGCAGACCTAAAAGCCTCTTGTCCGTGTAATGCTAGACAAAGGCTCATACTCTCGCGTCCCGGTATGCTTACCAGGCCGAGCTTCCGGTCCCTCTTGTTCTGGTTACCCCCAGACAAAGGACTAAGACTCCTCGTGAGCCCGAGGGCCGAGGAGTACCTCTCGCACTGGCTGGCGAACCAGGCAGAGGTCACGGTTCTCGTGTGCCTGAGGGCCGAGAACTGCACAGCCCTCTTGTCCGCGGAATGCTAGACAATGGCTTAATTCTCCTCGTGTTCTGACGCAGGATGCTATCAGACCGAGTGTACTCCGGTCCCTCTGGTTTCTGGCTTTCCCCAGACCAAGGACTAAGACTCCTCGTCTGCCTTCACAGAAGGCCGAGGAGTGCCTCATGCACTGGCTGGCTACCAGGCGGAGGCCCCTACTGTCTTCCCCGTGAGCCCGAGGGCCGGGGATTGCAGTGCCCTCTTGTCCGCGTAATGCTAGACAATGGCTTATTCCCTCGCGTCCTGGCGGAGCTCCAGGCCGAGCCTTGGATCCCTCTTGTTCTGGCTGAACCCCCAGACAAAGGATCACCCTCTCCTCGTGTGCCCGAGGGCCGAGGAGCCTTGAGGTCAAGCTCACCGTCCTCGTGGGTCTGCGGACCGAGGACTTCCCACACCATCTGTCCGCCGAGTGCTAGACAGTGGTCATTCGGTCCCTCTTGCTCTGGCTAACTCCCAGACAAAGGACTAAGACTCTGCGTGTGCCTGAGGGCCGCGGAGTACCTCTCGTTCTGGCTGGCGACCAGACAGAGGAAGACCTCCATTCCTCGTGTGCCTGCGGGCCGAGGAGCACTCTTGGGGTCGAGTGCACTGTCCTTGTGGGTCTGCGGACCGAGGACTACCTAACACCATCTGTCCGCCGAGTGCTAGACAGTGGTCGTTGCAGTCCCTCTTGTTCTGGCCACTCCCAGACAAAGGACTAAGACTCCTCGTGTGCCCGAGGGCCGAGGAGCACCTCTCGCTCTGGTTGGAGACCAGACAGAGGTAGAACCCCATTCCCCGTGTGCCTGCGGGCCGGGGAGCACTCTTGAGGTCGAGTGCATTGTCCTCCTGGACCAAGGACTACCTACACCATCTGTCCGCCGAGTGCTAGACAGTGGTCATTCGGTCCCTCTTGTTCTGGCTAACCCCCAGACAAAGGACTAAGACTCTGCGTGTGCCTGAGGGCCGCGGAGTACCTCTCGTTCTGGCTGGCGACCAGACAGAGGAAGACTACCATTCCTCGTGTGCCCGAGGGCCGAGGACTACAGGGCCTTCTTGTCCGCGGAATGCTAGACAAGGGCTCTTTCCTTTCCACCCTGGTTGAGCAGACACTCGCAGGGCTCGGAAATTATGGGGGCGTTGGTAGTCTCGTTCCCCATAGCGTTCCTGACGCGGCTCGAGTTCCCGGAAGGGAACGTCTCGGGTTACGTATGTAACCTTAGTTCCCTGAGGGAACGAGACGCCGCGTCTCGGACCATAATTCCCGCACCCTGCGGCGCTCGCTTCATTCCTAAAAAGAGCTGCCGCCGGCTTCAAACGCACGCGTTTTATACTTCCCGGTCGATGACGTCACCGCGCCTGTGACGTCACTCCCGTCATTTCATTGGTTGTTATACACAGTTCAGAGTGCGGCCCGCCAATGGCGTTCCCCATAGCGTTCCTGACGCGGCGTCTCGTTCCCTCAGGGAACTAAGGTTACATACGTAACCCGAGACGTTTATATCACACAATTCTGACTAAATTTCTCAGAATTAGGGAATTCGGACTTTATAACTCACAATTACAAGTTTATATCATGGAATTTTAACTGAATAACTCAATACTGCAAGTTTATTTCTCACAATTCTGACTTAATTTCTCAGAATTAGGGAATTCGGACTTTATAACTAACAATGGCGAGTTTATATCATGCAATTCTATCATGATAACTCACAAGTACAAGTTTATATCACACAATTCTGACTTAATTTCTCAGAATTAGGGAATTCTGACTTTATAACTCTAAATTACGAGATTATATTATGCAATTCTAACATGGTAACTCACAAGTAAGAGTTTATATCACACATTTCTGACTTAATTTATCAGAATTAGGGAAATCGGACTTCATAACTCACAATTACGAGATTATATCATGCAATTGAAACATGATAAGTCACAAGTATGGGTTTATATCACAAAATTCTGACTTAATTTCTCATAATTAGGCAATTCGGACTTTATAACGCACAATTGCAAGTTTATATCATGCAATTCTATCATGATGACTCACAAGTACTAGTTTATATCACACAATTCTGAATTAATTTCTCAGAATGAGGGAATTCGGACGTTATAACTTGCAATTGTGAGTTTATATCATGTAGTTCTATCATGATAACTCACAAGTACGAGTTTATATCACAGATTTCTGAATTAATTTCTCAGAATTAGTGAATTCAGACTTTATAACTCACAATTGCGAGTTTATATCATGCAATTCTATCATGATAACTCACAATTACGAGTTTATATCATGCAATTCTATCATGATAACTCACAATTACGAGTTTATATCATGCAATTCTATCACGATAACTCACAAGTACGAGTTTATATCACATATTTATGAATTAATTTCTCAGAATTAGTGAATTCCGACTTTATAACTAACAAGTGCGAGTTTATATCATGCAATTCTATCATGATAACTCACAAGTACAAGTTTATATCACAGATTTCTGAATTAATTTCTCAGAATTAGAGAATTCAGACTTTATAACTCACAATTGCGAGTTTATATCATGCAATTCTATCATGATAACTCACAAGTACGAGTTTATATCACATATTTATGAATTAATTTCTCAGAATTAGTGAATTCCGACTTTATAACTCACAAGTACGAGTTTATATCATGCAATTCTATCATGATAACTCACAAGTACGAGTTTATATCACACAATTCTGACTTAATTTCTCAGAATGAGGGAATTCGGACGTTATAACTCACAATTTTGAGTTTATATCACGCAGTTCTATCATGATAACTCACAAGTACGAGTTTATATCACAGATTTCTGAATTAATTTCTCAGAATTAGTGAATTCAGACTTTATAACTCACAATTGCGAGTTTATATCATGCAATTCTATCATGATAACTCACAAGTACAAGTTTATATCACATATTTATGAATTAATTTCATAAGTTTAATTTCATAATTCACAAGTGTGAGTTTATATCATGCAATTCTAACATGATAACTCACATTTGCGAGTTTATATCACACAATTCTGACTTAATTTCTCAGAATTAGGGAATTCGGACTTTATAACTCACAATTACGAGATTATATCATACAATTCTAACCTAATAACTCACACTTGCGAGTTTATGTCACACAATTCTGACTTAATTTCTCAGAATTAGGGAATTTGGACTTTATAACTCACAATTACCTGTTTATTTTATGCAATTCTAACATGATAACTCACAATTATGAGTTTATATCACACAATTCTGGCTTAATTTCTCAGAATTAGGGAATTTGGAGTTTATAACTCACAATTACAAGTTTACATCATGCAATTCTAACATTATAACTCACAACTATGAGTTTATATCACACAATTCTGACTTAATTTCTCAGAATTGCGGATTTCGGACTTTATATCTCACAATTACGAGATTATATCATGCAATTCTAACCTAAAAACTGACATTTGCGAGTTTATATCACACAATTCTGACTTAATTTCTCAGAATTAGGGAATTCGGACTTTATAACTCACAATTGTGAGTTTATATCATGCAGTTCTATCATGATAACTCACAAGTACGAGTTTATATCACAGATTTCTGAATTAATTTCTCAGAATTAGTGTATTCAGACTTTATAACTCACAATTGCGAGTTTATATCATGCAATTCTATCATGATGACTCACAAGTACTAGTTTATATCACACAATTCTGAATTAATTTCTCAGAATGAGGGAATTCGGACGTTATAACTTGCAATTGTGAGTTTATATCATGTAGTTCTATCATGATAACTCACAAGTACGAGTTTATATCACAGATTTCTGAATTAATTTCTCAGAATTAGTGAATTCAGACTTTATAACTCACAATTGCGAGTTTATATCATGCAATTCTATCATGATAACTCACAATTACGAGTTTATATCATGCAATTCTATCATGATAACTCACAATTACGAGTTTATATCATGCAATTCTATCACGATAACTCACAAGTACGAGTTTATATCACATATTTATGAATTAATTTCTCAGAATTAGTGAATTCCGACTTTATAACTAACAAGTGCGAGTTTATATCATGCAATTCTATCATGATAACTCACAAGTACAAGTTTATATCACAGATTTCTGAATTAATTTCTCAGAATTAGAGAATTCAGACTTTATAACTCACAATTGCGAGTTTATATCATGCAATTCTATCATGATAACTCACAAGTACGAGTTTATATCACATATTTATGAATTAATTTCTCAGAATTAGTGAATTCCGACTTTATAACTCACAAGTACGAGTTTATATCATGCAATTCTATCATGATAACTCACAAGTACGAGTTTATATCACACAATTCTGACTTAATTTCTCAGAATGAGGGAATTCGGACGTTATAACTCACAATTGTGAGTTTATATCATGCAGTTCTATCATGATAACTCACAAGTACGAGTTTATATCACAGATTTCTGAATTAATTTCTCAGAATTAGTGAATTCAGACTTTATAACTCACAATTGCGAGTTTATATCATGCAATTCTATCATGATAACTCACAAGTACAAGTTTATATCACATATTTATGAATTAATTTCATAAGTTTAATTTCATAATTCACAAGTGTGAGTTTATATCATGCAATTCTAACATGATAACTCACATTTGCGAGTTTATATCACACAATTCTGACTTAATTTCTCAGAATTAGGGAATTCGGACTTTATAACTCACAATTACGAGATTATATCATACAATTCTAACCTAATAACTCACACTTGCGAGTTTATGTCACACAATTCTGACTTAATTTCTCAGAATTAGGGAATTTGGACTTTATAACTCACAATTACCTGTTTATTTTATGCAATTCTAACATGATAACTCACAATTATGAGTTTATATCACACAATTCTGGCTTAATTTCTCAGAATTAGGGAATTTGGAGTTTATAACTCACAATTACAAGTTTACATCATGCAATTCTAACATTATAACTCACAACTATGAGTTTATATCACACAATTCTGACTTAATTTCTCAGAATTGCGGATTTCGGACTTTATATCTCACAATTACGAGATTATATCATGCAATTCTAACCTAAAAACTGACATTTGCGAGTTTATATCACACAATTCTGACTTAATTTCTCAGAATTAGGGAATTCGGACTTTATAACTCACAATTGTGAGTTTATATCATGCAGTTCTATCATGATAACTCACAAGTACGAGTTTATATCACAGATTTCTGAATTAATTTCTCAGAATTAGTGTATTCAGACTTTATAACTCACAATTGCGAGTTTATATCATGCAATTCTATCATAATAACTCACAATTGCGAGTTTATATCATGCAATTCTATCATGATAACTCACAAGTACGAGTTTATATCACATATTTATGAATTAATTTCTCAGAGTTAGTGAATTCAGACTTTATAACTCACAATTGTGAGTTTATATCATGCAATTCTATCATGATAACTCACAATTGTGAGTTTATATCATGCAATTCTATCATGATAACTCACAATTACGAGTCTATATAACATATTTATGAATTAATTTCATAAGTTTAATTTCATAATTCACAAGTGTGAGTTTTTATCATGCAATTCTAACTTAATTTCTCAGAATTAGGGAATTCGGACTTTATAACTCACAATTGTGAGTTTATGTCATGCAATTCTATCATGATAACTCACAATTACGAGTTTATATCATGCAATTCTAACATAATAAGTCACAAGTATGGGTTTATATCACAGATTTCTGAATTAATTTCTCAGAATTAGTGAATTCAGACTTTATAACTCACAATTGCGAGTTTATATCATGCAATTCTATCATGATAACTCACAAGTACGAGTTTATATCACATATTTATGAATTAATTTCATAAGTTTAATTTCATAATTCACAAGTGTGAGTTTATATCATGCAATTCTAACATGATAACTCACAATTATGAGTTTATATCACAGAATTCTGACTTAATTTCTCAGAATTGTAGATTTCGGACTTTATAACTCACAATTACGAGATTATATCATACAATTCTAACCTAATAACTCACACTTGCGAGTTTATATCACACAATTCTGACTTAATTTCTCAGAATTAGTGAATTTAGACTTTATAACTCACAATTACGAGTTTAAATCATGCAATTCTATCATGATAAATCACAAGTACGAGTTTATATCACACAATTCTGACTTAATTTCTCAGAATGAGGGAATTTGGACGTTATAACTCACAATTGTGAGTTTATATCATGCAATTGTAACATGGTAACTCACAATTATGAGTTTATATCACACAATTCTGACTTAATTTCTCAGAATTAGGGAATTCGGACGTTATAACTCACAATTGTGAGTTTATATCATGCAGTTCTATCATGATAACTCACAAGTAAGAGTTTATATCACACATTTCTGACTTAATTTCTGAGAATTGGGGAGTTTGGGCTTCATAACTCACAATTGCCAGTTTATATCATGCAATTCTATCATGATAACTCACAATTACGAGTCTATATAACATATTTATGAATTAATTTCATAAGTTTAATTTCATAATTCACAAGTGTGAGTTTTTATCATGCAATTCTGACTTAATTTCTCAGAATTAGGGAATTCGGACTTTATAACTCACAATTGTGAGTTTATGTCATGCAATTCTATCATGATAACTCACAATTACGAGTTTATATCATGCAATTCTAACATAATAAGTCACAAGTATGGGTTTATATCACAGATTTCTGAATTAATTTCTCAGAATTAGTGAATTCAGACTTTATAACTCACAATTGCGAGTTTATATCATGCAATTCTATCATGATAACTCACAAGTACGAGTTTATATCACATATTTATGAATTAATTTCATAAGTTTAATTTCATAATTCACAAGTGTGAGTTCATATCATGCAATTCTAACATGATAACTCACAATTATGAGTTTATATCACAGAATTCTGACTTAATTTCTCAGAATTGTAGATTTCGGACTTTATAACTCACAATTACGAGATTATATTATACAATTCTAACCTAATAACTCACACTTGCGAGTTTATATCACACAATTCTGACTTAATTTCTCAGAATTAGGGAATTCGGACTTTATAACTAACAATGGCGAGTTTATATCATGCAATTCTATCATGATAACTCACAAGTACAAGTTTATATCACACAATTCTGACTTAATTTCTCAGAATTAGGGAATTCTGACTTTATAACTCTAAATTACGAGATTATATTATGCAATTCTAACATGGTAACTCACAAGTAAGAGTTTATATCACACATTTCTGACTTAATTTATCAGAATTAGGGAAATCGGACTTCATAACTCACAATTACGAGATTATATCATGCAATTGAAACATGATAAGTCACAAGTATGGGTTTATATCACACAATTCTGACTTAATTTCTCATAATTAGGCAATTCGGACTTTATAACGCACAATTGCAAGTTTATATCATGCAATTCTATCATGATGACTCACAAGTACTAGTTTATATCACACAATTCTGAATTAATTTCTCAGAATGAAGGAATTCGGACGTTATAACTTGCAATTGTGAGTTTATATCATGTAGTTCTATCATGATAACTCACAAGTACGAGTTTATATCACAGATTTCTGAATTAATTTCTCAGAATTAGTGAATTCAGACTTTATAACTCACAATTGCGAGTTTATATCATGCAATTCTATCATGATAACTCACAATTACGAGTTTATATCATGCAATTCTATCATGATAACTCACAATTACGAGTTTATATCATGCAATTCTATCATGATAACTCACAATTGTGAGTTTATATCATGCAATTCTATCATGATAACTCACAATTACGAGTTTATATAACATATTTATGAATTAATTTCATAAGTTTATTTTCATAATTCACAAGTGTGAGTTTATATCATGCAATTCTGACTTAATTTCTCAGAATTAGGGAAGTCACAAGTATGGGTTTATATCACAGATTTCTGAATTAATTTCTCAGAATTAGTGAATTCAGACTTTATAACTCACAATTGTGAGTTTATATCATGCAATTCTATCATGATAACTCACAATTACGAGTTTATATAACTTATTTATGAATTAATTTCATAACTTTAATTACATAATTCACAAGTGTGAGTTTTTATCATGCAATTCTGA
This sequence comes from Garra rufa, assembly GCF_049309525.1. Taxonomy (NCBI): domain Eukaryota; kingdom Metazoa; phylum Chordata; class Actinopteri; order Cypriniformes; family Cyprinidae; genus Garra; species Garra rufa. Next base: position 8,380,536 of record NW_027394276.1, on the reverse strand, counting down.
CTTAATTTCTCAGAATTAGGGAATTCGGACTTTATAACTCACAATTGTGAGTTTATGTCATGCAATTCTATCATGATAACTCACAATTACGAGTTTATATCATGCAATTCTAACATAATAAGTCACAAGTATGGGTTTATATCACAGATTTCTGAATTAATTTCTCAGAATTAGTGAATTCAGACTTTATAACTCACAATTACGAGATTATATCATGCAATTCTAACCTAAAAACGTCTCGGGTTACTACCGTAACCTTAGTTCCCTGAGGGAACGAGACATCGCGTCAGGAACGCTGTGAGGAACGCCATTTGCGGGCAGCACTCTGAATCATGTCTTGCAACCAATGAACGACGGGGGTGGTGACGTCACAGGCGCGGTGACGTCACCGACCAGGAAGTATAAAGCACGTGCGTTTGACGCCCGCGGCAGCTCTAGCATGAAGCGAGCGCCGCAGGGGGCGGGAATTATGGTCCGAGACGCGGCGTCTCGTTCCCTCAGGGAACTAAGGTTACGGTAGTAACCCGAGACGTTCCCTTCCGGGAACTCGAGCCGCGTCAGGAACGCTATGGGGAACGAGACTACCAACGCCCCCATAATTTCCGAACCCTGCGCAGTGTCTGTGCCAGCAGGTGGAAAGGTAAAGAGCATTTGTCTAGCAATATGCGGACAAGAGGCTCTGAAGTCCTCGGCCCTCAGGCACACGAGGAATGGTAGTCTTCCTCTGTCTGGTCGCCAGCCAGAGCGAGAGGTACTCCGCGGCCCTCAGGCACACGCAGAGTCTTAGTCCTTTGTCTGGGAGTTAGCCAGAACAAGAGGGACCGAATGACCACTGTCTAGCACTCGGCGGACAGATGGTGTGTGAAGTCCCCGGTCCGTAGACCCACGAGGACTGAGAGCTTGACCTCCAGGCTCCTCGGCCCTCGAGCACACGAGGAGTGGGTGATCCTTTGCCTGGGGGTGCAGCCAGAGCAAGAGGGATCCAAGGCTCGGCCTGTGCTACGCCAGGACGCGAGAGATAAGGCCATTGTCGGCATTCCGCGGACAAGAGGGCACTGCAATCCCCGGCCCTCGGGCTCACGGGGAAGACAGTAGGGGCCTCAGCCTGGTAGCCAGCCAGTGCATGAGGCACTCCTCGGCCTTGTTCTAAGGCAGACGAGGAGTCTTAGTCCTTGGTCAAGGTAGTTTCCGGAACCAGAGGGACCGCATTACACTCGGTCTGATAGCATACTGCGTCAGAACACGAGGACAAGTGAGCCATTGTCTAGCATTCCGCGGACAAGAGGGCTGTAAAAGTTCTCGGCCCGCAGGCACACGAGAATAGAGACCTCCGCCTGGTTCGCCAGTCAGTGCAGGAGGCACCCCTCGGCCCTCGGGCACACGAGGGGTCTTAGTCCTTTGTCTGGGGGTACAGCCATGACAAGAGGGACTGAAAGCTTGGTCTGATAGTAGTGTCAGACGCGAAGTAGGGCCTTTGTCTAGTTTTCCACGGACAACAGGCTAAGTATTTCTTTGTTTGATTGCAGATCTCTTTAGTTTGGCGAAACTAACTTCTCTTCTTTCCGCAGAAAGATGCGCCTTGAGAAGTCTTCTCCTGGCTAGGGAGGTGGCTGACTCTCCAGGCCTAGCGCACTAGGCCGAGAGCACAGCAGAGCCTGGAGCGGCTCTGAGGTCAAGCTCATAAAACCTAACGAAAGTTAGGGGCGAGGACCAACCCGCAGCTTTGCAGATGTCTTCTATGGGGACACCTGCCGTCAGAGCTCTCGAGGCACTCATGCCCCGAGTAGAGTGAGCCTTGAGTCCCAACGGTGAGGGGAGATCAGAGGACTCGTAAGCAGTAGTTATGGCATCGATGATCCATCTACTAATAGTAGGCTTTGAAGCTGGGCTCCCCCTCTTAGGGGGGCCGTAACAGACGAACAGTTGCTCTGTTTTACGCCACGTGGCAGCTCTGTGGACGTAAGCGTCTAAAGCTCTGACTGGGCACATGCAGTTCAACTTCCTATGACCTGGCTCCACGTATGGAGGAGGATAGAACGCCTGTAGCGTTATCGGCTGCGGTGCTAGGGAGGGGACCTTCGGGACGTACCCGACCCTGGGATATAAAAAGGCTTTGGCCATCCCTGGGGCAAACTCTAAGTGGGACGGGGCCACTGACAAGGCCTGCAGGTCGCCTACTCTCTTGAGGGAGGTAAGTGCTAACAGAAGCGCTGTCTTTATTGTAAGTATGCGATCCGTAGACTCCTCTATCGGCTCAAAAGGGGGCTCACTTAGAGCCTCTAGCACCACAGCGAGGTCCCACGCGGGAACCCTGGGTGTCACTCGAGGCCTCAGCCTGAGCGCACCGCGGAGGAACCGTATGACCAAGGGCTCTCTGCCCACTGAGAGACCACCTAGAGGGGCGTGGTAGGCACTTATGGCCGCCACGTAAACCTTCAAGGTGGAGTGAGCTAGCCCTGCGGAAAGGCGAGACTGAAGGAACTCCAGAACTGTACCAACTGGGCAGTTGACTGGGTCTAAGTGGCGCTCGTGGCACCATCTCGCAAACAAGTTCCACTTAAGGCCATACAGTTTCCTCGTAGAGGGAGCTCTGGATTGGAGAAGGGTCTCAACCACCTCAGTGGGGAGACCCGCTCCTATGAGTTGTGCCCCCTCAGGGGCCACACCCATAACCTCCAGTCCTCTGGGCGGGGGTGGCAGACTGCGCCCCCGGCCTGAGACAGGAGGTCCCTCCTGACGGGAATCTCCCATGGAGAGCCGTCGAGGAGAGATACCAGGTCCGAGAACCATACTCGTGCCGGCCAGTACGGGGCTACTAGTAGCAGCCGCACTTGAAACCGACGGACCCGTTCCAGAACTCCCGGGAGCAGAGCGATCGGGGGAAAGGCGTACAGACGCAGCCTCGGCCACGTCTGTGCCATGGCGTCCAGCCCCAGTGGAGCTGGAGGCACCAGAGAGTACCAGAGGGGACAGTGCGATGTCTCTCGAGTCGCAAACAGGTCCACCTGTGCCTGGCCAAAAACTCTCCATATCTGCTCCACCACCTCTGGGTGGAGCATCCATTCCCCGGGCCTCGGCCCCTGCCTCGACAGGACGTCTGCTCCCACATTCAGATGTCCAGGAATGTGGACCGCTCTCAGGGAGAGGAGTTTTCCTTGAGACCACAGGAGGATCCGGTACGCCAGCTTGAATAAGGGGCGTGAGCGGATTCCCCCCTGATGGTTTATGTAATAAACTACCGCTGTACTGTCTGTACGAACGAGGACATGACGGTTTCTTAGGTCTGGTAGAAAACTCCTCAGGGCCTGGAACACTGCCAACAACTCGAGGCGATTTATGTGCCAAGAGAGGTGGTGAGGGCTCCACAGGCCTTGGGCTGAGCGGCCACTCATGACCGCTCCCCAACCGGTGAGGGATGCATCTGTCGCTAGCGTGACGCGGCGACATGGCACCCCCAGGACCGGTCCCTGAGAGAGAAACCAGGGTTTCTTCCACATGACCAAGGCACGTAGGCAACGCCGCGTGACCTTGATCCTGCGGAATGGGTTTCCCCTCGGGGAGAACCCCCTGGTTTTGAGCCACCACTGTAGTGGTCTCATATGCAGCAGTCCAAAAGGTATCACGTTGGAGGCGGCTGCCATAAGACCTAACAGTACTTGGAACTGTTTGACAGTGAGTGACTGGCCTAGCTTGACCGCATTTACTGCAGTGAGTATGGACTCGATCCGAGCGGGTGACAATTGTGCCCGCATCGTGGATGAATCCCATACCACGCCTAGATAAGTAGTCCTCTGCAGTGGAGAGAGGACGCTTTTCTTGGCGTTGAGTCTCAACCCCAAACTCTGCATGTGAGCGAGAACAACACCTCGATGCTGAACCGCTAACTGCTCTGAACTGGCTAGGATGAGCCAGTCGTCTATGTAATTGAGTATGCGGATGCCCTGGAGTCGCAGTGGAGCCAGCGCAGCATCCACACACTTCGTGAAAGTTCGGGGTGAGAGAGCTAGGCCGAACGGAAGTACTCTGTATTGGTACGCTTCGCCCCTGAAAGCGAACCTCAGAAACTTCCTGTGCTGAAGAAGGATGGAGACGTGGAAATAAGCGTCTTTTAGATCTATCGTGACAAACCAGTCCTCGGACCTGACTTGATACACGACCTGCCTGACAGTGAGCATTTTGAACTTCAGTTTTCTGACTGAGCGATTTAGCAGCCTGAGATCTAAGATGGGCCGAAGCCCCCCATCCTTCTTCGGAACAATGAAGTAACGGCTGTAGAACCCGGATTCCCTGTCTTGAGGAGGGACCACCTCGATGGCCTCCTTCCTCAGAAGAGTATCTACTTCTTGTTCCATTACCAGACCCTGCTCGGGGCTTACTAATGTTGGAAATACCCCGCTGAAAGGTGGCGGCTTGGTGCCGAACTGAATAGCATAACCTTTCTCTACAGTACGCAGGACCCATTCTGAAACATTTGGCAGTAGTTTCCACGCTGCCAGAAAGTTTACTAAGGGCACCAGCCTCTCGAGACTGGTGTCTGGATTTACTCGAGGAACTAATTCGGAGCCCTGTAACAGCAAGCTGGCAGGAAACTCCTGAACTAGCTCCACGCTTTCCTGAGGGCCTTGAGGGGGTTTGAAACCCGCACCTGGGGGTACGGTGCAAACCCGCTCGCAAGGGGCTGCCCTCAACGGCCCTGGGCCACAACCGTCAGGGCCGTTTAGCCGAGGACTTCCTAGACTGAAGGACGACCCTCAGGTCGGGCCTTCTGTCGGGGGCCCTCGGCTTAGGGCGTCGCCGCCCCCGCCCTCTAGGCTGCGCCGGAGGAGTACGGGTGGCGACGCTCTGCTTCTGTGCCTCACGGTAAGAGGAGCTCGTACACGGTTGGGGCTGCTCCCGTCCAGCAGCCCCAGAGGAGTAAACACGGCGGGGGAGGAAGGTCCTGAACGCTGCGGCCTGTTTACGGGCCTCCTGGTGCCTGGTGACAACTGTGTCGACCGAGGTGCCAAAGAGGCCGGACGGCTGCAGGGGAGCGTCCAGGAGTGTGACCCTGTCCTTCTCTTTGACTTCGGACAGGGTCAGCCAGAGATGCCTCTCCGCCGCCACCAAGGCTGCCATAGACCGGCCCACTGCGCGGGCGGTCTCTTTGGTGGCGCGGAGAGCGAGATCTGCAGTACGCTGCATCTCCGACACATTCACTTCCTCACCCTCGCTTAACTCCTTCAGCAGGTCGGCTTGATAGGCTTGTAGCACTGCCATGGTGTGAAGGCAAGCGCCAGCCTGACCTGCTGCCGTGTACGCCTTGCCCATTAAGCCTGATGTAACTTTTAGTGGCTTAGTGGGCAAGGGCGGAGCCTTCAAGGACGATGCCGAGCCGGGGGACAGATAGCCCGCAAGCGTCTGCTCAACCCGTGGCATCATCCTATATCCGCACTCCTCCGCGCCCGCGATGTTTCCATAATTCTCAGCGGGATTAAACAAGCGGAAGGAGTACGGCTTCTCCCACGATCTAGAAAGCTCTTTGTGTAGATCGGGGAAGAAGGGAAGGCTTCGCTTAGGAGGTGCCGACTGTGTCCGCAGGAAGCGCTCATCTAATGCGCTCCGCTGCGGCTCATAGGGGTTTCTTAAACTTTCTTCCGCGGGCCAAGCGATGTTGAGCTTGGCCACAGCGTTAGTCAGCACCTCTAATAGCTCCTCATAGTGAGGCGAACGGGGCGGCGGTTGTGGCTCACTGACATCCGGGGCTGCAAGGTCGACCTCCTCGGAGGAAGACAACAAGAGCTCCGGGATCAACTCTGGAGGGGAAGAAACCGCAGTGCGGGCTTCCGCGTCCAAGAGAAGATCGCTCGACTGGCTGAGTGAGGGTGGAGATAGGGGTTCACCCGTCTCCATACCCTCCAGCAAATCGAGCTGCGAACCCCACGAGTGCAGCTGCCGCTCCGCCTCGGCGGAAGCGGGGCCACCCCCGCGGGGGACGCTGGTGAAAACCCCCTCCTCGAAGAGGGCTTTCCGGGAGCGAAGCACGCGCACCGGCAATCGGTCACAGTGCGCACAGCCAGCCTTTTCGAGGGCTGACTGAGCGTGCTCTGCTCCCAAGCAGACCACACATAGACTGTGTGTATCCCCACCAACAATGAAGCGTTGGCAGGGAGGAACACACTGTCTATGCGGGCGCTGAACCGCCACCGCTTTTCTAAGTTGCTTAGAAGTCATTACTCAAATAAAAGTGTACCAAACTGGGCACGAAAAACAGCAATGACTTTAGACAGACACAGACACAGAGCGCTCTCGCTGAATGACAAAAGCTGCCGCGGGCGTCAAACGCACGTGCTTTATACTTCCTGGTCGGTGACGTCACCGCGCCTGTGACGTCACCACCCCCGTCGTTCATTGGTTGCAAGACATGATTCAGAGTGCTGCCCGCCAATGGCGTTCCCCATAGCGTTCCTGACGCGGCTCGAGTTCCCGGAAGGGAACTGACATTTGCGAGTTTATATCACACAATTCTGACTTAATTTCTCAGAATTAGGGAATTCCGACTTTATAACTCATAATGGCGAGTTTATGTCATGCAATTCTATCATGATAACTCACAAGTACAAGTTTATATCACACAATTCTGACTTAATTTCTCAGAATTAGGGAATTCGGACTTTATAACTCTCAATTACGAGATTATATCATGCAATTCTAACATGATAAGTCACAAGTATGGGTTTACATCACAGATTTCTGAATTAATTTCTCAGAATTAGTGAATTCAGACTTTATAACTCACAATTGCGAGTTTATATCATGCAATTCTATCATGATAACTCACAATTACGAGTTTATATAACATATTTATGAATTAATTTCATAAGTTTAATTTCATAATTCACAAGTGTGAGTTTATATCATGCAATTCTGACTTAATTTCTCAGAATTAGGGAATTCGGACTTTATAACTCACAATTGTGAGTTTATGTCATGCAATTCTATCATGATAACTCACAATTACGAGTTTATATCATGCAATTCTAACATAATAAGTCACAAGTATGGGTTTATATCACAGATTTCTGAATTAATTTCTCAGAATTAGTGAATTCAGACTTTATAACTCACAATTACGAGATTATATCATGCAATTCTAACCTAAAAACTGACATTTGCGAGTTTATATCACAATTCTGACTTAATTTCTCAGAATTAGGGAATTCGGACTTTATAACTCATAATGGCGAGTTTATGTCATGCAATTCTATCATGATAACTCACAAGTACAAGTTTATATCACACAATTCTGACTTAATTTCTCAGAATTAGGGAATTCGGACTTTATAACTCTCAATTACGAGATTATATCATGCAATTCTAACATGATAAGTCACAAGTATGGGTTTACATCACAGATTTCTGAATTAATTTCTCAGAATTAGTGAATTCAGACTTTATAACTCACAATTGCGAGTTTATATCATGCAATTCTATCATGATAACTCACAATTACGAGTTCATATCATGCAATTCTATCATGATAACTCACAAGTACGAGTTTATATCACACAATTCTGACTTAATTTCTCAGAATGAGGGAATTTGGACGTTATAACTCACAATTGTGAGTTTATATCATGCAGTTCTATCATGATAACTCACAAGTACGAGTTTATATCACAGATTTCTGAATTAATTTCTCAGAATTAGTGAATTCAGACTTTATAACTCACAATTACGAGTTTATATCATGCAATTCTATCATGATAACTCACAAGTACAAGTTTATATCACATATTTATGAATTAATTTCATAAGTTTAATTTCATAATTCACAAGTGTGAGTTTATATCATGCAATTCTATCATGATAACTCAAAATTACGAGTTTATATCATGCAATTCTAACATGATAACTCACAAGTACGAGTTTATATCATGCAATTCTATCATTATAACTCACAAGTGCTAATTTATATCACACAATTTATGACATAATTTCTCAGAATTAGGCAATTCTGACTTTATAACACAATTGCGAGTTTATATAATGCAATTCTATCATGCTAACTCACAAGTACGACTTTATATCACACAATTCTGACATAATTTCTCAGAATTAGGGAAATCGGACATTATAACTCACAATTACGAGTTTATATCATGCAATTGTAACATGGTAACTCACAATTATGAGTTTATATCACACAATTCTGACTTAATTTCTCAGAATTAGGGAATTCGGACGTTATAACTCACAATTGTGAGTTTATATCATGCAGTTCTATCATGATAACTCACAAGTAAGAGTTTATATCACACATTTCTGACTTAATTTCTGAGAATTGGGGAGTTTGGGCTTCATAACTCACAATTGCCAGTTTATATCATGCAATTCTATCATGATAACTCACAAGTAAGAGTTTATATCACACATTTCTGACTTAATTTATCAGAATTAGGGAAATCGGACTTTATAACTCACAATTACGAGATTATATCATGCAATTCTATCATGATAACTCAAAATTAGAAGTTTATATCATGCAATTCTATCATGATAACTCAAAAGTACGAGTTTATATCACATATTTATGAATTAATTTCTCAGAATTAGTGAATTCAAACTTTATAACTCACAAGTGCGAGTTTATATCATGCAATTCTGTCATGCTAACTCACAAGTACGACTTTATATCACACATTTCTGACATAATTTCTCAGAATTAGGGAAATCGGACTTTATAACTCACAATTACGAGTTTATATCACGCAATTGTAACATGGTAACTCACAATTATGAGTTTATATCACACAATTCTGACTAAATTTCTCAGAATTAGGGAATTCGGACTTTATAACTCACAATTACAAGTTTATATCATGGAATTTTAACTTAATAACTCAAAACTGCAAGTTTATTTCTCACAATTCTGACTTAATTTCTCAGAATTAGGGAATTCGGACTTTATAACTAACAATGGCGAGTTTATATCATGCAATTCTATCATGATAACTCACAAGTACAAGTTTATATCACACAATTCTGACTTAATTTCTCAGAATTAGGGAATTCTGACTTTATAACTCTAAATTACGAGATTATATTATGCAATTCTAACATGGTAACTCACAAGTAAGAGTTTATATCACACATTTCTGACTTAATTTATCAGAATTAGGGAAATCGGACTTCATAACTCACAATTACGAGATTATATCATGCAATTGAAACATGATAAGTCACAAGTATGGGTTTATATCACACAATTCTGACTTAATTTCTCATAATTAGGCAATTCGGACTTTATAACGCACAATTGCAAGTTTATATCATGCAATTCTATCATGATGACTCACAAGTACTAGTTTATATCACACAATTCTGAATTAATTTCTCAGAATGAGGGAATTCGGACGTTATAACTTGCAATTGTGAGTTTATATCATGTAGTTCTATCATGATAACTCACAAGTACGAGTTTATATCACAGATTTCTGAATTAATTTCTCAGAATTAGTGAATTCAGACTTTATAACTCACAATTGCGAGTTTATATCATGCAATTCTATCATGATAACTCACAATTACGAGTTTATATCATGCAATTCTATCATGATAACTCACAATTACGAGTTTATATCATGCAATTCTATCATGATAACTCACAATTGTGAGTTTATATCATGCAATTCTATCATGATAACTCACAATTACGAGTTTATATAACATATTTATGAATTAATTTCATAAGTTTAATTTCATAATTCACAAGTGTGAGTTTATATCATGCAATTCTGACTTAATTTCTCAGAATTAGGGAAGTCACAAGTATGGGTTTATATCACAGATTTCTGAATTAATTTCTCAGAATTAGTGAATTCAGACTTTATAACTCACAATTGTGAGTTTATATCATGCAATTCTATCATGATAACTCACAATTACGAGTTTATATCATGCAATTCTATCATGATAACTCACAATTACGAGTTTATATCATGCAATTCTATCATGATAACTCACAATTGTGAGTTTATATCATGCAATTCTATCATGATAACTCACAATTACGAGTTTATATAACATATTTATGAATTAATTTCATAAGTTTAATTTCATAATTCACAAGTGTGAGTTTTTATCATGCAATTCTGACTTAATTTCTCAGAATTAGGGAATTCGGACTTTATAACTCACAATTGTGAGTTTATGTCATGCAATTCTATCATGATAACTCACAATTACGAGTTTATATCATGCAATTCTAACATAATAAGTCACAAGTATGGGTTTATATCACAGATTTCTGAATTAATTTCTCAGAATTAGTGAATTCAGACTTTATAACTCACAATTACGAGATTATATCATGCAATTCTAACCTAAAAACTGACATTTGCGAGTTTATATCACACAATTCTGACTTAATTTCTCTGAATTAGGGAATTCGGACTTTATAACTCATAATGGCGAGTTTATGTCATGCAATTCTATCATGATAACTCACAAGTACAAGTTTATATCACACAATTCTGACTTAATTTCTCAGAATTAGGGAATTCGGACTTTATAACTCTCAATTACGAGATTATATCATGCAATTCTAACATGATAAGTCACAAGTATGGGTTTACATCACAGATTTCTGAATTAATTTCTCAGAATTAGTGAATTCAGACTTTATAACTCACAATTGCGAGTTTATATCATGCAATTCTATCATGATAACTCACAATTACGAGTTTATATCATGCAATTCTATCATGATAACTCACAATTATGAGTTCATATCATGCAATTCTATCATGATAACTCACAAGTACGAGTTTATATCACACAATTCTGACTTAATTTCTCAGAATGAGGGAATTCGGACGTTATAACTCACAATTGTGAGTTTATATCATGCAGTTCTATCATGATAACTCACAAGTACGAGTTTATATCACAGATTTCTGAATTAATTTCTCAGAATTAGTGAATTCAGACTTTATAACTCACAATTGCGAGTTTATATCATGCAGTTCTATCATGATAACTCACAAGTACAAGTTTATATCACATATTTATGAATTAATTTCATAAGTTTAATTTCATAATTCACAAGTGTGAGTTTATATCATGCAATTCTATCATGATAACTCAAAATTACGAGTTTATATCATGCAATTCTAACATGATAACTCACAAGTACGAGTTTATATCATGCAATTCTATCATTATAACTCACAAGTGCTAATTTATATCACACAATTCTGACATAATTTCTCAGAATTAGGCAATTCTGACTTTATAACACAATTGCGAGTTTATATAATGCAATTCTATCATGCTAACTCACAAGTACGACTTTATATCACACAATTCTGACATAATTTCTCAGAATTAGGGAAATCGGACATTATAACTCACAATTACGAGTTTATATCATGCAATTGTAACATGGTAACTCACAATTATGAGTTTATATCACACAATTCTGACTTAATTTCTCAGAATTAGGGAATTCGGACGTTATAACTCACAATTGTGAGTTTATATCATGCAGTTCTATCATGATAACTCACAAGTAAGAGTTTATATCACACATTTCTGACTTAATTTCTGAGAATTGGGGAGTTTGGGCTTCATAACTCACAATTGCCAGTTTATATCATGCAATTCTATCATGATAACTCACAAGTAAGAGTTTATATCACACATTTCTGACTTAATTTATCAGAATTAGGGAAATCGGACTTTATAACTCACAATTACGAGATTATATCATGCAATTCTATCATGATAACTCAAAATTAGGAGTTTATATCATGCAATTCTATCATGATAACTCAAAAGTACGAGTTTATATCACATATTTATGAATTAATTTCTCAGAATTAGTGAATTCAAACTTTATAACTCACAAGTGCGAGTTTATATCATGCAATTCTATCATGCTAACTCACAAGTACGACTTTATATCACACATTTCTGACATAATTTCTCAGAATTAGGGAAATCGGACTTTATAACTCACAATTACGAGTTTATATCACGCAATTGTAACATGGTAACTCACAATTATGAGTTTATATCACACAATTCTGACTAAATTTCTCAGAATTAGGGAATTCGGACTTTATAACGTCTTGGTTACGTATGTAACCCTCGTTCCCTGAAGGAGGGAACGGAGACGTCACGTCGGAGACCGACGAATTGGGATATCGCTTTAGAGATACCAATCCTCTTCGTGTGTAAACTAAACGAGCCAATGCACATTGGCATGCATGATTGCATCCAGCTGTCGCTGATCACAGCGTGAGCAGAAATACACAGCAGGTGCAATGCATAGACTGGATTTCGCTGAGGAGCCGAGCTTGGGTCCGGCCGCACAGCGGTGGTACAGGATCCCTAGCAAAGCGCCGCAGCTGCTGCCCCCCTCCAGTGTCCTGAGCAAGCCACCTGGCCTCCAATTTTTGCTAAGGCCAAGGGCGGATCAGAAAAGACCAGTCACTGTATAACATAGCACTACCTACTTAGTGAAGCTGGAGCACTGGGAACGTGCGGAGCTCCCACCCATCCCGCAGGAGGTTCGGAGCAATACGCATATGGCTCAATTAGGACATATGGAAGAATGGAGGTGATTGAACCCTCGTGAAGATGGTAGAAGGTTACCGGGGAAACACGGCCTCTGTGGGTACCGTGGAAGACATATGGGATTCACTTAAGTCTCTCATGTATCCTAAGCCTTCTATCGGTTCTAAAGATTCATCGAGAGAGGCCTGGCGCCTAGACGCTCCGCTACGTCTGGAGCCGAGGAAGGAGGACTCGACAGGGTCTTCATGGACACTCTGGAGAAGATAGCAAGCCGACCTGAGCCAGTGCCTCTCAGTGCTTCTACCCGTTTGAGGTGAGAACACAGGAGGAGACTGGCTCTACACGAAGGCTATAAAACCTAGCGAACGTGTTAGGGGTCGCCCAACCCGCAGCTCTACAAATGTCAGATAGCGAGGCGCCACGAGCCAGCGCCCAGGAGGATGCAATACTCCTAGTAGAGTGAGCTCGCAACCTGAGCGGGCAGGGCACGCCCTGAGCTTGATAAGCCAAGGCGATGGCATCCACTATCCAGTGTGCCATCCTCTGCTTGGAGACGGCCTTCCCCTTCTGCCGTCCTCCGTGACAAATAAAGAGCTGATCTGAGGTCCTGAAGCTTTGCGTCCGGTCGACGTAGCATCTTAATGCTCGGACGGGACAAAGCAAAGCTAGGGCTGGGTCTGCCTCCTCCGGGGGCAGCGCTTGCAGGCTCACCACTTGGTCCCTGAAGGGAGTAGTGGGATCCTTGGGCACGTAGCCAGGCCGGGGCCTCAGGGTTACCTGGGAATCTGCCGGCCCGAACTGAAGGCACGAATCGTCGACCGAAAACGCCTGCAGGTCCCCTACCCTCTTGATGGAGGCCAATGCCAGCAGGAGCAGAGTCTTCATAGAGAGATACTTCAGCTCGACTGACTGTAAAGGCTCAAAGGGGACCCGCTGTAGTGCTGTGAGCACCAGAGACAGGTCCCAAGAGGGTACGGAGGGGGGCCTAGGAGGATTTAACCTCCTGGCTCCCCTGAGAAACCTGACGACCAGGTCGTGCCTACCTACTGACCTTCCTTCAACGGGGTCATGGTTTGCAGAAATAGCGGCTACATAGACCTTAAGGGTGGAGGGTGACAGCCTACGCTCCAACCCTTGCTGCAAAAAGGTAAGCACGACTCCGACCGAGCATCTTCGGGGATCCTCATTTCTTGAGAAAGCCCATTCGACGAACAGGTTCCACTTCAAGGCGTAAGCATGTCTCGTGGATGCAGCTCTCGCCGAAGTGATGGTGTCTACCACTCCTTGGGGTAGATCACTCAGAACCTCCGCGTCCCGTCCAGGGACCAGACATGTAGTTTCCAGAGGTCTGGACGCGGGTGCCACAGGGTGCCCCGTCTCTGAGTCAGTAAATCCTTCCTCAGAGGAATCCGCCAGGGAGGGGCTGTCGCGAGGAGCATCAGTTCTGGGAACCAGGTCCGAGTAGGCCAGTAAGGCGCCACTAACAGGACCTGCTCCTCGTCCTCCCTGACCTTGCACAGTGTCTGTGCGAGAAGGCTCACTGGGGGAAACGCATACTTGCGAAGGCCCCGTGGCCAGCTGCATGCCAGGGAGTCCGTGCCGAGTGTACCCTCGGTCAGGGAGTAAAAGAGCTGGCAGTGGGACGTCTCTGGAGAAGCAAACAGGTCTACCTGAGCTTTCCCGAAACGTCTCCAGATCAGCTGGACCGACTGGGGATGGAGTCTCCACTCTCCGGGAAGCGCAGCTCGTGAGAGCTCGTCGGCTGCACGGTTGAGCAAACCCGGAATGTGAATGGCACGAAGCGACCTCAGATGCTTCTGACTCCAGAGGAGGAGAGAACGGGCGAGCTGTGACATGCGACGGGAGCGTAGACCACCTTGTCGGTTGATGTACGCAACGGTCGCAGTGTTGTCCGTACGGACCAGCACGTGTTTGCCTCGAAGGCGCCCTTTGAGACGGTTCAAGGCAAGGCGTACTGCCAGCAGCTCTAGGCAGTTGATGTGCCAGTGTAGCTGGGGGCTCGTCCAAACCCCCGACACTGCCTGCCCGTTGTACGTGGCTCCCCAACCGGTGGTGGAGGCATCCGTGTGTACCACAGCGTGCCTGGAGACCTGTTCTAAGGGAACTCCTGCCCGAAGAAAAGCTAGGTCTGACCACGGGGTGAAGGTTAGGCGACAGGCCGAGGTTACTTTGACCCGGAGAGTGCCGCGCTGCCACGCTCTCCTCGGGACTCGGCCACGAAGCCAGTGCTGAAGTGGTCTCATATGGAGCAGGCCAAGCGGTAAATCTGCCGTAGCTGCTGCCATATGCCCCAGGAGCCTCTGAAACTGTTTCAGTGGGACCACTTCTCTGCTCTTGAACGTATTCAAGCAGTTCAGCACCGACTGAGCCCGCTCTTGCGTGAGGCGAGCTGTTTGGCTGACCGAGTCCAGTTCCACACCAAGAAAAGAGATCCTCTGCATGGGGGAGAGTTTGCTCTTTTCCCAGTTGACCCGAAGGCCCAAGCGGGCGAGGTGTGCCAACACCAGGTCCCTGTGTTCGCATAACTGCTCTCGAGAGTGTGCTAGTATCAGCCAGTCGTCGAGGTAGTTGAGGATACGAACGCCCTGTTCCTTGAGGGGAACAAGGGCCGCCTCCGCGACTTTCGTGAAGACACGGGGGGAGAGGGACAGCCCGAAGGGCAGGACCTTGTACTGATATGCTCTGCCTTCGAACGCGAACCGCAGAAATGGTCTGTGGCGCGGAAGGATCGAAACATGAAAGTACTCGTCCTTCAGGTCGATCGCTGTGAACCAATCCTGGGGACGAACACATCTGAGGATGTGTTTTTGTGTGAGCATTCTGAAAGGTAGCTTGTGAAGAGCTCGATTCAAGATGCGCAGGTCCAGGATCGGTCGTAAACCGCCGCTTTTCTTGGGTACTATGAAGTAGGGGCTGTAAAACCCTGTCTTCATATCGGCTAGAGGGACCGGCTCTATTGCTTTCTTCGCCAGCAAGGTAGCAATCTCTGCCCGTAGGACAGGGGCATCTGCTACTTTCATTGTAGTGAAGTGGATGCCCCTGAACCGAGGCGGACGCCGGGCGAACTGAATCGCGTAGCCGAGCCTGATGGTCCGGAGGAGCCAGCAAGACGGACTGGGAAGCCCTCTCCAGGCCCCCAGCCAACGTACAAGAGGGACCAGCGGGACCACTGACGTACCCGCGGGGGGGCAGCGAGGTGGAACGCAGGGCCCCCGCTCGGGCGTCTCTATGCCGGTCCGAAGTGGGGTCAGAGTGTCTGTGTGTGGTGTGTGCAAGACATTTACCTGCGTTCCATTCAAGCCCTACCCTCTCGGCGGCCCGGGAAAGCATAGCCATCATCTCGGGGTCGGTATCCGGCACCGCTGACAAGACGGACTGGGAAGCCCTCTCCAGGCCCCCAGCCAACGTACAAGAGGGACCAGCGGGACCACTGACGTACCCGCGGGGGGGCAGCGAGGTGGAACGCAGGGACCCCGCTCGGGCGTCTCTATGCCGGTCCGAAGCGGGGTCAGAGTGTCTGTGTGTGGTGTGTGCAAGACATTTACCTGCGTTCTGGCAGCTGGTGCGTGAGTAGTCCGTCTTACCGCACTCTCCAACCGCCCAGCGCCATTTGCTGGCGGGAGGGGAGAGGGGGTGAAGCCCGGGGCTAACCCGTGCAACACCCGCCGTCCCCTCTGGGGACCCAGAGATAGTAGAAACTGCTCTTTTATTGAAAATTTGGGTGTCACCGACCGTGAGGCCGATGACGGGTTTCTTAAAAGAAACTTTTTTAAAGGAAACAAAAGATTCTCCGCCCGGCCCTCCTCCGGGGGAGGGAGTGGTGCGATCACCATCTCCCGAAGAGCAGCTTCCTCCATCTCTGGGTCGCCCGTCTCAGGGACGCTTGTTCTTGCGTTTCCCACTGGTCTTGGTGGGAGCCTGGACGGGCGGGGCGGCCGCCCTGGGACCGGCTCCACGGCGCCGCCGTGAAGGCTGCTGCGCAGGCTGCTGTGGAGCGGGGGCGGAGGCAGGGGGCCGCCCTCGGCGACGAGCAGACCGAGGTGCCGCCGGCGGCTGGGTGGAGGCAGCAGCGGGAGCACGCCGGGGCAGGATATGACTGATGGCCTCAGTCTGCTTCTGGGCGGCCGAAAACTGCTGGGCGAAGTTTTCGACCGCGTCGCCGAAGAGGCCGGTCTGGGACACGGGGGCATTCAGGAACCTGACCTTGTCTGCTTCCCTCATGTCGGCCAGACACAGCCAGAGATGGCGTTCCTGGACCACCATCGTGGACATCGCACGACCCAGAGACCGCGCCGTAACCTTCGTCGCTCGTAGCGCGAGGTCCGTAGCGATACGGAGTTCACGTAGAACTTCCGGGTCGTGACCACCCTCGTACAGGTCCTTCAGTGCCTGGGCCTGATGGACCTGTAACAACGCCATAGCGTGTAGGGCGGAGCCAGCAGCGCCACAAGCCGTGTAGGCACTGCCGATCAGAGCCGACGAGTGCCTACAGGCCCGGGAGGGGAGCAACGGGTTGCCCCGCCAAGTGGAAGCGGCGCCGGGACACAATTGCATCGCCACCGCACGCTCCACCGGCGGGACAGCCGCGTACCCCCGCGCTGGTCCGCCATCAAGGGTGGTGAGGGAGGACGTGCCACTGGAGCGGTTTCTGGCAGTAAAAGGTGCCGTCCACGTCCCAGTAAGCTCATCATGCACCTCCGGGAAGAAGGGCACTGGGGTGGGACGCTGAGAACCAGCGCGGGCCACCCCAAGATACCAGTCATCCAGCCGAGAGGGGTCGGGACGTGATGGAGGGTTCCATTCAAGCCCTACCCTCTCGGCGGCCCGGGAAAGCATAGCCATCATCTCGGGGTCGGTATCCGGCACCGCTGACCGCCCAGTGGACGGCAGCGATCCGGAATCGTCCTCCCCCGAGAAGTCTGGCTCACCCCCCGATGCAGCGATTGACATCCGGTCGTCAGGGGGAGCCCCAAAAGTAATGAGCGGTACCTCACGAGGAGGACCCGAACACTCTTCTGGGAGCTCCAGATGGAACGGACTGTCGGTGGAAGGAGGAACCCCCAGCGGATTATCCGCCGGGAAATTCCCCACCGTCACCGTCAGACCAGTCAGCCCTCTGCCAGAGGTAGAGTCCCCCCGGCGTTTGCCGGGGGGAACGGTAGATCTGGGCAGAGGAACTGGCACCCCGCCCCTTTGCAGGAAGCGGAGTCTGGTCCGCAGCTCCGTGATGGACATGCCGCCGCAATGACAGCATGACTCATCCACAAACGCCGCCTGAGCGTGCTCAATACCCAGACACGTCAGACAGCGATCCTGACCATCACCTGGCGCCAGGTAACGACCGCATCCAGAAACGCACGGGTGAAACGGCATTGTGTTTCAAACACCTCGTCTTTAAAAAGACGTTCACCCGTGATACTCTTTTAGAAACTGCTCAGTGCTGAAGCACACAGGGGAGATGGCCGCTGCGACACAGAAGGCAGGTAGTGCAATCCTTGACTGCGCGCTTTTTCCACCCACAGGAGACCACCACCGCTGACGCGCCGTACCGCCAACACCGCAGTGAAGAGTTTTTTGTTTAGAATGGCTCGTTGCGTCTCTCATTGAGAAGATCGGCTCCGATGCGAAATGCTGTCTATGCATTGCACCTGCTGTGTATTTATGCTCACGCTGTGATCAGCGACAGCTGGATGCAATCATGCATGCCAATGTGCATTGGCTCGTTTAGTTTACACACGAAGAGGATTGGTATCTCTAAAGCGATATCCCAATTCGTCGGTCTCCGACGTGACGTCGTAGAGACCGACTGAGAGGGAACTCACAATTACAAGTTTATATCATGGAATTTTAACTTAATAACTCAAAACTGCAAGTTTATTTCTCACAATTCTGACTTAATTTCTCAGAATTAGGGAATTCGGACTTTATAACTAACAATGGCGAGTTTATATCATGCAATTCTATCATGATAACTCACAAGTACAAGTTTATATCACACAATTCTGACTTAATTTCTCAGAATTAGGGAATTCTGACTTTATAACTCTAAATTACGAGATTATATTATGCAATTCTAACATGGTAACTCACAAGTAAGAGTTTATATCACACATTTCTGACTTAATTTATCAGAATTAGGGAAATCGGACTTTATAACTCACAATTACGAGATTATATCATGCAATTCAAACATGATAAGTCACAAGTATGGGTTTATATCACACAATTCTGACTTAATTTCTCAGAATTAGGCAATTCAGACTTTATAACGCACAATTGCAAGTTTATATCATGCAATTCTATCATGATAACTCACAAGTACGAGTTTATATCACACAATTCTGACTTAATTTTTCAGAATTAGGGAATTCGGACGTTATAACTCACAATTGTGAGTTTATATCATGCAGTTCTATCATGATAACTCACAAGTACGAGTTTATATCACAGATTTCTGAATTAATTTCTCAGAATTAGTGAATTCAGACTTTATAACTCACAATTGCGAGTTTATATCATGCAATTCTATCATAATAACTCACAATTACGAGTTTATATCATGCAATTCTATCATGATAACTCACAAGTACGAGTTTATATCACATATTTATGAATTAATTTCTCAGAATTAGTGAATTCCGACTTTATAACTCACAAGTGCGAGTTTATATCATGCAATTCTATCATGATAACTCACAAGTATGAGTTTATATCACAGATTTCTGAATTAATTTCTCAGAATTAGTGAATTCAGACTTTATAACTCACAATTGCGAGTTTATATCATGCAATTCTATCATGATAACTCACAAGTACGAGTTTATATCACATATTTATGAATTAATTTCTCAGAGTTAGTGAATTCAGACTTTATAACTCACAATTGTGAGTTTATATCATGCAATTCTATCATGATAACTCACAATTGTGAGTTTATATCATGCAATTCTATCATGATAACTCACAATTACGAGTTTATATAACATATTTATGAATTAATTTCATAAGTTTAATTTCATAATTCACAAGTGTGAGTTTTTATCATGCAATTCTGACTTAATTTCTCAGAATTAGGGAATTCGGACTTTATAACTCACAATTGTGAGTTTATGTCATGCAATTCTATCATGATAACTCACAATTACGAGTTCATATCATGCAATTCTAACATAATAAGTCACAAGTATGGGTTTATATCACAGATTTCTGAATTAATTTCTCAGAATTAGTGAATTCAGACTTTATAACTCACAATTGCGAGTTTATATCATGCAATTCTATCATGATAACTCACAAGTACGAGTTTATATCACATATTTATGAATTAATTTCATAAGTTTAATTTCATAATTCACAAGTGTGAGTTTATATCACAGAATTCTGACTTAATTTCTCAGAATTGTAGATTTCGGACTTTATAACTCACAATTACGAGATTATATCATACAATTCTAACCTAATAACTCACACTTGCGAGTTTATATCACACAATTCTGACTTAATTTCTCAGAATTAGTGAATTTAGACTTTATAACTCACAATTACGAGTTTAAATCATGCAATTCTAACAAAATAACTCACAATTATGAGTTTATATTACACAATTCTAACTTAATTTCTCAGAATTAGGGAATTTGGACTTTATAACTCACAATTACCTGTTTATTTTATGCAATTCTAACATGATAACTCACAATTATGAGTTTATATCACACAATTATGGCTTAATTTCTGAGAATTAGGGAATTTGGACTTTATAACTCACAATTACAAGTTTACATCATGCAATTCTAACATTATAACTCACAACTATGAGTTTATATCACACAATTCTGACTTAATTTCTCAGAATTGCGGATTTCGGACTTTATATCTCACAATTACGAGATTATATCATGCAATTCTATCATGATAACTCACAGGTACGAGTTTATATCACATATTTATGAATTAATTTCTCAGAATTAATGAATTCGGACTTTATAACTCATAATGGCGAGTTTATGTCATGCAATTCTATCATGATAACTCACAAGTACAAGTTTATATCACACAATTCTGACTTAATTTCTCAGAATTAGGGAATTCAGACTTTATAACTAACAATTACGAGTTTATATCATGCAATTCTAACATGGTAACTCACAATTATGAGTTTATATCACACAATTCTTACTAAATTTCTCAGAATTAGGGAATTCGGACTTTATAACTCACAATTACAAGTTTATATCATGGAATTTTAACTTAATAACTCACAACTGCAAGTTTATTTCTCACAATTCTGACTTAATTTCTCAGAATTAGGGAATTCGGACTTTATAACTCACAATTGTGAGTTTATATCATGCAATTCTATCATGATAACTCACAAGTACACGTTTATATCACACAATTCTGACTTAATTTCTCAGAATTAGGGAATTCGGACTTCATAACTCTCAATTACGAGATTATATCATGCAATTCTAACATCATAAATCACAAGTATGGGTTTACATCACAGATTTCTGAATTAATTTCTCAGAATTAGTGAATTCAGACTTCATAACTCACAATTACGAGTTTATATCATGCAATTCTAACATGGTAACTCACAATTATGAGTTTATATCACACAATTCTGACTAAATTTCTCAGAATTAGGGTATTCGGACTTTATAATTCACAATTACAAGTTTATATCATGGAATTTTAACTTAATAACTCAAAACTGCAAGTTTATATCACACAATTCTGACTTAATTTCTCAGAATTAGGGAATTCTGACTTTATAACTCTAAATTACGAGATTATATTATGCAATTCTAACATGGTAACTCACAAGTAAGAGTTTATATCACACATTTCTGACTTAATTTATCAGAATTAGGGAAATCGGACTTTATAACTCACAATTAAAAGATTATATCATGCAATTCAAACATGATAAGTCACAAGTATGGGTTTATATCACACAATTCTGACTTAATTTCTCAGAATTAGGCAATTCGGACTTTATAACGCACAATTGCAAGTTCATATCATGCAATTCTATCATGATAACTCACAAGTACGAGTTTATATCACACAATTCTGACTTAATTTCTCAGAATGAGGGAATTCGGACTTTATAACTCACAATTGTGAGTTTATATCATGCAGTTCTATCATGATAACTCACAAGTACGAGTTTATATCACAGATTTCTGAATTAATTTCTCAGAATTAGTGAATTCAGACTTTATAACTCACAATTGTGAGTTTATATCATGCAATTCTATCATAATAACTCACAATTACGAGTTTATATCATGCAATTCTATCATGATAACTCACAAGTACGAGTTTATATCACATATTTATGAATTAATTTCTCAGAATTAGTGAATTCCGACTTTATAACTCACAAGTGCGAGTTTATATCATGCAATTCTATCATGATAAATCACAAGTACGAGTTTATATCACACAATTCTGACTTAATTTCTCAGAATGAGGGAATTCGGACGTTATAACTCACAATTGTGAGTTTATATCATGCAATTCTATCATGATAACTCACAATTACGAGTTTATATCATGCAATTCTATCATGATAACTCACAATTGTGAGTTTATATCATGCAATTCTATCATGATAACTCACAATTACGAGTTTATATAACATATTTATGAATTAATTTCATAAGTTTATTTTCATAATTCACAAGTGTGAGTTTATATCATGCAATTCTGACTTAATTTCTCAGAATTAGGGAAGTCACAAGTATGGGTTTATATCACAGATTTCTGAATTAATTTCTCAGAATTAGTGAATTCAGACTTTATAACTCACAATTGTGAGTTTATATCATGCAATTCTATCATGATAACTCACAATTACGAGTTTATATAACATATTTATGAATTAATTTCATAAGTTTAATTTCATAATTCACAAGTGTGAGTTTTTATCATGCAATTCTGACTTAATTTCTCAGAATTAGGGAATTCGGACTTTATAACTCACAATTGTGAGTTTATGTCATGCAATTCTATCATGATAACTCACAATTACGAGTTTATATCATGCAATTCTAACATAATAAGTCACAAGTATGGGTTTATATCACAGATTTCTGAATTAATTTCTCAGAATTAGTGAATTCAGACTTTATAACTCACAATTACGAGATTATATCATGCAATTCTAACCTAAAAACTGTAAGGCTGAAAATAATCAAAGACTTCTGCTTTCCTGCCCCAAACACGTCTTCAGCAACAAAAGAGCCATTTGGCACTCCTGAGGACACAGATGAGCTGATAGTGATCAAGGCCTGTAGGCCAAAATGTGCATACATCGGGGGTCTGCTAATTGTAACACCTTAACAGAGGGTGAAGCTGTAATTTGCTGATTGTTTAGTTTGAATGTCTCACATTTGGGTTTTAGTCACATGGTCAAGGAAAGTATAAAAGGAGATTGTAACTGTTGCTCTGCCCCTTCTCTTTACCTTGCTCTCCCTTTCTTTGCTGGAGCTCTCTTCTTGAGGCTCTGCTCTCTTTCTCTCTCTACCCCCTCCCCCCTCTCCTTCTCTCTCTCAGGTAACTTTTCACATACATGTACATGTTGGGTACAATTAACTGTCTATTTTTAACCATCCTTCATCTATTGTGTAACCAATTTAAGTGTAACCATAATGAAACATTGTTATTAAACCATCTTAATGATAAATGATGTGCTAACTAGTCTTGATTTAACATTAACATTGACATGCTACATATTGCAATACAATATAGTCACTCAATAGCAACGCTCTCCCACATATTTAGCTATTATAACTGCGCTTATTTCCGTCGTTGGTATAAGTGGCAGTGGGTGGTATTAGACTAGAAATGTACAGATTTTTACCATCGTGCTGAGAACATTTCTTTAGTCCTTCGGCAGTCCTACAGCCTGAACCACTGTTGGAAGCCACCCTTACAAAACTGACATTTGCGAGTTTATATCACACAATTCTGACTTAATTTCTCAGAATTAGGGAATTCGGACTTCATAACTCATAATGGCGAGTTTATGTCATGCAATTCTATCATGATAACTCACAAGTACAAGTTTATATCACACAATTCTGACTTAATTTCTCAGAATTAGGGAATTCGGACTTTATAACTCTCAATTACGAGATTATATCATGCAATTCTAACATGATAAGTCACAAGTATGGGTTTACATCACAGATTTCTGAATTAATTTCTCAGAATTAGTGAATTCAGACTTTATAACTCACAATTGCGAGTTTATATCATGCAATTCTATCATGATAACTCACAATTACGAGTTTATATCATGCAATTCTATCATGATAACTCACAATTACGAGTTCATATCATGCAATTCTATCATGATAACTCACAAGTACGAGTTTATATCACACAATTCTGACTTAATTTCTCAGAATGAGGGAATTCGGACGTTATAACTCACAATTGTGAGTTTATATCATGCAGTTCTATCATGATAACTCACAAGTACGAGTTTATATCACAGATTTCTGAATTAATTTCTCAGAATTAGTGAATTCAGACTTTATAACTCACAATTGCGAGTTTATATCATGCAATTCTATCATGATAACTCACAAGTACAAGTTTATATCACATATTTATGAATTAATTTCATAAGTTTAATTTCATAATTCACAAGTGTGAGTTTATATCATGCAATTCTATCATGATAACTCAAAATTACGAGTTTATATCATGCAATTCTAACATGATAACTCACAAGTACGAGTTTATATCATGCAATTCTATCATTATAACTCACAAGTGCTAATTTATATCACACAATTCTGACATAATTTCTCAGAATTAGGCAATTCTGACTTTATAACACAATTGCGAGTTTATATAATGCAATTCTATCATGCTAACTCACAAGTACGACTTTATATCACACAATTCTGACATAATTTCTCAGAATTAGGGAAATCGGACATTATAACTCACAATTACGAGTTTATATCATGCAATTGTAACATGGTAACTCACAATTATGAGTTTATATCACACAATTCTGACTTAATTTCTCATAATTAGGCAATTCGGACTTCATAACTCTCAATTACGAGATTATATCATGCAATTCTAACATCATAAATCACAAGTATGGGTTTACATCACAGATTTCTGAATTAATTTCTCAGAATTAGTGAATTCAGACTTCATAACTCACAATTACGAGTTTATATCATGCAATTCTAACATGGTAACTCACAATTATGAGTTTATATCACACAATTCTGACTAAATTTCTCAGAATTAGGGTATTCGGACTTTATAATTCACAATTACAAGTTTATATCATGGAATTTTAACTTAATAACTCAAAACTGCAAGTTTATATCACACAATTCTGACTTAATTTCTCAGAATTAGGGAATTCTGACTTTATAACTCTAAATTACGAGATTATATTATGCAATTCTAACATGGTAACTCACAAGTAAGAGTTTATATCACACATTTCTGACTTAATTTATCAGAATTAGGGAAATCGGACTTTATAACTCACAATTAAGAGATTATATCATGCAATTCAAACATGATAAGTCACAAGTATGGGTTTATATCACACAATTCTGACTTAATTTCTCAGAATTAGGCAATTCGGACTTTATAACGCACAATTGCAAGTTCATATCATGCAATTCTATCATGATAACTCACAAGTACGAGTTTATATCACACAATTCTGACTTAATTTCTCAGAATGAGGGAATTCGGACGTTATAACTCACAATTGTGAGTTTATATCATGCAGTTCTATCATGATAACTCACAAGTACGAGTTTATATCACAGATTTCTGAATTAATTTCTCAGAATTAGTGAATTCAGACTTTATAACTCACAATTACGAGATTATATCATGCAATTCTAACCTAAAACCTGACATTTGCGAGTTTATATCACACAATTCTGACTTAATTTCTCAGAATTAGGGAATTCGGACTTTATAACTCATAATGGCGAGTTTATGTCATGCAATTCTATCATGATAACTCACAAGTACAAGTTTATATCACACAATTCTGACTTAATTTCTCAGAATTAGGGAATTCGGACTTTATAACTCTCAATTACGAGATTATATCATGCAATTCTAACATGATAAGTCACAAGTATGGGTTTACATCACAGATTTCTGAATTAATTTCTCAGAATTAGTGAATTCAGACTTTATAACTCACAATTGCGAGTTTATATCATGCAATTCTATCATGATAACTCACAATTACGAGTTTATATCATGCAATTCTATCATGATAACTCACAATTACGAGTTCATATCATGCAATTCTATCATGATAACTCACAAGTACGAGTTTATATCACACAATTCTGACTTAATTTCTCAGAATGAGGGAATTCGGACGTTATAACTCACAATTGTGAGTTTATATCATGCAGTTCTATCATGATAACTCACAAGTACGAGTTTATATCACAGATTTCTGAATTAATTTCTCAGAATTAGTGAATTCAGACTTTATAACTCACAATTACGAGTTTATATCATGCAATTGTAACATGGTAACTCACAATTATGAGTTTATATCACACAATTCTGACTTCATTTCTCATAATTAGGCAATTCGGACTTCATAACTCTCAATTACGAGATTATATCATGCAATTCTAACATCATAAATCACAAGTATGGGTTTACATCACAGATTTCTGAATTAATTTCTCAGAATTAGTGAATTCAGACTTCATAACTCACAATTACGAGTTTATATCATGCAATTCTAACATGGTAACTCACAATTATGAGTTTATATCACACAATTCTGACTTAATTTCTCAGAATGAGGGAATTCGGACGTTATAACTCACAATTGTGAGTTTATATCATGCAGTTCTATCATGATAACTCACAAGTACGAGTTTATATCACAGATTTCTGAATTAATTTCTCAGAATTAGTGAATTCAGACCTTATAACTCACAATTACGAGATTATATCATGCAATTCTAACCTAAAAACTGACATTTGCGAGTTTATATCACACAATTCTGACTTAATTTCTCAGAATTAGGGAATTCGGACTTTATAACTCATAATGGCGAGTTTATGTCATGCAATTCTATCATGATAACTCACAAGTACAAGTTTATATCACACAATTCTGACTTAATTTCTCAGAATTAGGGAATTCGGACTTTATAACTCTCAATTACGAGATTATATCATGCAATTCTAACATGATAAGTCACAAGTATGGGTTTACATCACAGATTTCTGAATTAATTTCTCAGAATTAGTGAATTCAGACTTCATAACTCACAATTGCGAGTTTATATCATGCAATTCTATCATGATAACTCACAATTACGAGTTTATATCATGCAATTCTATCATGATAACTCACAATTACGAGTTCATATCATGCAATTCTATCATGATAACTCACAAGTACGAGTTTATATCACACAATTCTGACTTAATTTCTCAGAATGAGGGAATTCGGACGTTATAACTCACAATTGTGAGTTTATATCATGCAGTTCTATCATGATAACTCACAAGTACGAGTTTATATCACAGATTTCTGAATTAATTTCTCAGAATTAGTGAATTCAGACTTTATAACTCACAATTACGAGTTTATATCATGCAATTGTAACATGGTAACTCACAATTATGAGTTTATATCACACAATTCTGACTTAATTTCTCATAATTAGGCAATTCGGACTTCATAACTCTCAATTACGAGATTATATCATGCAATTCTAACATCATAAATCACAAGTATGGGTTTACATCACAGATTTCTGAATTAATTTCTCAGAATTAGTGAATTCAGACTTCATAACTCACAATTACGAGTTTATATCATGCAATTCTAACATGGTAACTCACAATTATGAGTTTATATCACACAATTCTGACTAAATTTCTCAGAATTAGGGTATTCGGACTTTATAATTCACAATTACAAGTTTATATCATGGAATTTTAACTTAATAACTCAAAACTGCAAGTTTATATCACACAATTCTGACTTAATTTCTCAGAATTAGGGAATTCTGACTTTATAACTCTAAATTACGAGATTATATTATGCAATTCTAACATGGTAACTCACAAGTAAGAGTTTATATCACACATTTCTGACTTAATTTATCAGAATTAGGGAAATCGGACTTTATAACTCACAATTAAGAGATTATATCATGCAATTCAAACATGATAAGTCACAAGTATGGGTTTATATCACACAATTCTGACTTAATTTCTGAGAATTAGGCAATTCGGACTTTATAACGCACAATTGCAAGTTCATATCATGCAATTCTATCATGATAACTCACAAGTACGAGTTTATATCACACAATTCTGACTTAATTTCTCAGAATGAGGGAATTCGGACGTTATAACTCACAATTGTGAGTTTATATCATGCAGTTCTATCATGATAACTCACAAGTACGAGTTTATATCACAGATTTCTGAATTAATTTCTCAGAATTAGTGAATTCAGACTTTATAACTCACAATTACGAGATTATATCATGCAATTCTAACCTAAAAACTGACATTTGCGAGTTTATATCACACAATTCTGACTTAATTTCTCTGAATTAGGGAATTCGGACTTTATAACTCATAATGGCGAGTTTATGTCATGCAATTCTATCATGATAACTCACAAGTACAAGTTTATATCACACAATTCTGACTTAATTTCTCAGAATTAGGGAATTCGGACTTTATAACTCTCAATTACGAGATTATATCATGCAATTCTAACATGATAAGTCACAAGTATGGGTTTACATCACAGATTTCTGAATTAATTTCTCAGAATTAGTGAATTCAGACTTTATAACTCACAATTGCGAGTTTATATCATGCAATTCTATCATGATAACTCACAATTACGAGTTTATATCATGCAATTCTATCATGATAACTCAAAATTATGAGTTCATATCATGCAATTCTATCATGATAACTCACAAGTACGAGTTTATATCACACAATTCTGACTTAATTTCTCAGAATGAGGGAATTCGGACGTTATAACTCACAATTGTGAGTTTATATCATGCAGTTCTATCATGATAACTCACAAGTACGAGTTTATATCACACAATTCTGACTTAATTTCTCAGAATGAGGGAATTCGGACGTTATAACTCACAATTGTGAGTTTATATCATGCAGTTCTATCATGATAACTCACAAGTACAAGTTTATATCACATATTTATGAATTAATTTCATAAGTTTAATTTCATAATTCACAAGTGTGAGTTTATATCATGCAATTCTATCATGATAACTCAAAATTACGAGTTTATATCATGCAATTCTAACATGATAACTCACAAGTACGAGTTTATATCATGCAATTCTATCATTATAACTCACAAGTGCTAATTTATATCACACAATTCTGACATAATTTCTCAGAATTAGGCAATTCTGACTTTATAACACAATTGCGAGTTTATATAATGCAATTCTATCATGCTAACTCACAAGTACGACTTTATATCACACAATTCTGACATAATTTCTCAGAATTAGGGAAATCGGACATTATAACTCACAATTACGAGTTTATATCATGCAATTGTAACATGGTAACTCACAATTATGAGTTTATATCACACAATTCTGACTTAATTTCTCAGAATTAGGGAATTCGGACGTTATAACTCACAATTGTGAGTTTATATCATGCAGTTCTATCATGATAACTCACAAGTAAGAGTTTATATCACACATTTCTGACTTAATTTCTGAGAATTGGGGAGTTTGGGCTTCATAACTCACAATTGCCAGTTTATATCATGCAATTCTATCATGATAACTCACAAGTAAGAGTTTATATCACACATTTCTGACTTAATTTATCAGAATTAGGGAAATCGGACTTTATAACTCACAATTACGAGATTATATCATGCAATTCTATCATGATAACTCAAAATTAGGAGTTTATATCATGCAATTCTATCATGATAACTCAAAAGTACGAGTTTATATCACATATTCATGAATTAATTTCTCAGAATTAGTGAATTCAAACTTTATAACTCACAAGTGCGAGTTTATATCATGCAATTCTATCATGCTAACTCACAAGTACGACTTTATATCACACATTTCTGACATAATTTCTCAGAATTAGGGAAATCGGACTTTATAACTCACAATTACGAGTTTATATCACGCAATTGTAACATGGTAACTCACAATTATGAGTTAATATCACACAATTCTGACTAAATTTCTCAGAATTAGGGAATTCGGACTTTATAACGTCTTGGTTACGTATGTAACCCTCGTTCCCTGAAGGAGGGAACGGAGACGTCACGTCGGAGACCGACGAATTGGGATATCGCTTTAGAGATACCAATCCTCTTCGTGTGTAAACTAAACGAGCCAATGCACATTGGCATGCATGATTGCATCCAGCTGTCGCTGATCACAGCGTGAGCAGAAATACACAGCAGGTGCAATGCATAGACTGGATTTCGCTGAGGAGCCGAGCTTGGGTCCGGCCGCACAGCGGTGGTACGGGATCCCTAGCAAAGCGCCGCAGCTGCTGCCCCCCTCCAGTGTCCTGAGCAAGCCACCTGGCCTCCAATTTTTGCTAAGGCCAAGGGCGGATCAGAAAAGACCAGTCACTGTATAACATAGCACTACCTACTTAGTGAAGCTGGAGCACTGGGAACGTGCGGAGCTCCCACCCATCCCGCAGGAGGTTCGGAGCAATACGCATATGGCTCAATTAGGACATATGGAAGAATGGAGGTGATTGAACCCTCGTGAAGATGGTAGAAGGTTACCGGGGAAACACGGCCTCTGTGGGTACCGTGGAAGACATATGGGATTCACTTAAGTCTCTCATGTATCCTAAGCCTTCTATCGGTTCTAAAGATTCATCGAGAGAGGCCTGGCGCCTAGACGCTCCGCTACGTCTGGAGCCGAGGAAGGAGGACTCGACAGGGTCTTCATGGACACTCTGGAGAAGATAGCAAGCCGACCTGAGCCAGTGCCTCTCAGTGCTTCTACCCGTTTGAGGTGAGAACACAGGAGGAGACTGGCTCTACACGAAGGCTATAAAACCTAGCGAACGTGTTAGGGGTCGCCCAACCCGCAGCTCTACAAATGTCAGATAGCGAGGCGCCACGAGCCAGCGCCCAGGAGGATGCAATACTCCTAGTAGAGTGAGCTCGCAACCTGAGCGGGCAGGGCACGCCCTGAGCTTGATAAGCCAAGGCGATGGCATCCACTATCCAGTGTGCCATCCTCTGCTTGGAGACGGCCTTCCCCTTCTGCCGTCCTCCGTGACAAATAAAGAGCTGATCTGAGGTCCTGAAGCTTTGCGTCCGGTCGACGTAGCATCTTAATGCTCGGACGGGACAAAGCAAAGCTAGGGCTGGGTCTGCCTCCTCCGGGGGCAGCGCTTGCAGGCTCACCACTTGGTCCCTGAAGGGAGTAGTGGGATCCTTGGGCACGTAGCCAGGCCGGGGCCTCAGGGTTACCTGGGAATCTGCCGGCCCGAACTGAAGGCACGAATCGTCGACCGAAAACGCCTGCAGGTCCCCTACCCTCTTGATGGAGGCCAATGCCAGCAGGAGCAGAATCTTCATAGAGAGATACTTCAGCTCGACTGACTGTAAAGGCTCAAAGGGGACCCGCTGTAGTGCTGTGAGCACCAGAGACAGGTCCCAAGAGGGTACGGAGGGGGGCCTAGGAGGATTTAACCTCCTGGCTCCCCTGAGAAACCTGACGACCAGGTCGTGCCTACCTACTGACCTTCCTTCAACGGGGTCATGGTTTGCAGAAATAGCGGCTACATAGACCTTAAGGGTGGAGGGTGACAGCCTACGCTCCAACCCTTGCTGCAAAAAGGTAAGCACGACTCCGACCGAGCATCTTCGGGGATCCTCATTTCTTGAGAAAGCCCATTCGACGAACAGGTTCCACTTCAAGGCGTAAGCATGTCTCGTGGATGCAGCTCTCGCCGAAGTGATGGTGTCTACCACTCCTTGGGGTAGATCACTCAGAACCTCCGCGTCCCGTCCAGGGACCAGACATGTAGTTTCCAGAGGTCTGGACGCGGGTGCCACAGGGTGCCCCGTCTCTGAGTCAGTAAATCCTTCCTCAGAGGAATCCGCCAGGGAGGGGCTGTCGCGAGGAGCATCAGTTCTGGGAACCAGGTCCGAGTAGGCCAGTAAGGCGCCACTAACAGGACCTGCTCCTCGTCCTCCCTGACCTTGCACAGTGTCTGTGCGAGAAGGCTCACTGGGGGAAACGCATACTTGCGAAGGCCCCGTGGCCAGCTGCATGCCAGGGAGTCCGTGCCGAGTGTACCCTCGGTCAGGGAGTAAAAGAGCTGGCAGTGGGACGTCTCTGGAGAAGCAAACAGGTCTACCTGAGCTTTCCCGAAACGTCTCCAGATCAGCTGGACCGACTGGGGATGGAGTCTCCACTCTCCGGGAAGCGCAGCTCGTGAGAGCTCGTCGGCTGCACGGTTGAGCAAACCCGGAATGTGAATGGCACGAAGCGACCTCAGATGCTTCTGACTCCAGAGGAGGAGAGAACGGGCGAGCTGTGACATGCGACGGGAGCGTAGACCACCTTGTCGGTTGATGTACGCAACGGTCGCAGTGTTGTCCGTACGGACCAGCACGTGTTTGCCTCGAAGGCGCCCTTTGAGACGGTTCAAGGCAAGGCGTACTGCCAGCAGCTCTAGGCAGTTGATGTGCCAGTGTAGCTGGGGGCTCGTCCAAACCCCCGACACTGCCTGCCCGTTGTACGTGGCTCCCCAACCGGTGGTGGAGGCATCCGTGTGTACCACAGCGTGCCTGGAGACCTGTTCTAAGGGAACTCCTGCCCGAAGAAAAGCTAGGTCTGACCACGGGGTGAAGGTTAGGCGACAGGCCGAGGTTACTTTGACCCGGAGAGTGCCGCGCTGCCACGCTCTCCTCGGGACTCGGCCACGAAGCCAGTGCTGAAGTGGTCTCATATGGAGCAGGCCAAGCGGTAAATCTGCCGTAGCTGCTGCCATATGCCCCAGGAGCCTCTGAAACTGTTTCAGTGGGACCACTTCTCTGCTCTTGAACGTATTCAAGCAGTTCAGCACCGACTGAGCCCGCTCTTGCGTGAGGCGAGCTGTTTGGCTGACCGAGTCCAGTTCCACACCAAGAAAAGAGATCCTCTGCATGGGGGAGAGTTTGCTCTTTTCCCAGTTGACCCGAAGGCCCAAGCGGGCGAGGTGTGCCAACACCAGGTCCCTGTGTTCGCATAACTGCTCTCGAGAGTGTGCTAGTATCAGCCAGTCGTCGAGGTAGTTGAGGATACGAACGCCCTGTTCCTTGAGGGGAACAAGGGCCGCCTCCGCGACTTTCGTGAAGACACGGGGGGAGAGGGACAGCCCGAAGGGCAGGACCTTGTACTGATATGCTCTGCCTTCGAACGCGAACCGCAGAAATGGTCTGTGGCGCGGAAGGATCGAAACATGAAAGTACTCGTCC
The DNA here is from genome assembly GCF_049309525.1 of Garra rufa. NCBI lineage: Eukaryota > Metazoa > Chordata > Actinopteri > Cypriniformes > Cyprinidae > Garra > Garra rufa. The sequence continues at coordinate 8,347,430 of NW_027394276.1, read as the reverse complement.
TTCAGGTCGATCGCTGTGAACCAATCCTGGGGACGAACACATCTGAGGATGTGTTTTTGTGTGAGCATTCTGAAAGGTAGCTTGTGAAGAGCTCGATTCAAGATGCGCAGGTCCAGGATCGGTCGTAAACCGCCGCTTTTCTTGGGTACTATGAAGTAGGGGCTGTAAAACCCTGTCTTCATATCGGCTAGAGGGACCGGCTCTATTGCTTTCTTCGCCAGCAAGGTAGCAATCTCTGCCCGTAGGACAGGGGCATCTGCTACTTTCATTGTAGTGAAGTGGATGCCCCTGAACCGAGGCGGACGCCGGGCGAACTGAATCGCGTAGCCGAGCCTGATGGTCCGGAGGAGCCAGCAAGACGGACTGGGAAGCCCTCTCCAGGCCCCCAGCCAACGTACAAGAGGGACCAGCGGGACCACTGACGTACCCGCGGGGGGGCAGCGAGGTGGAACGCAGGGACCCCGCTCGGGCGTCTCTATGCCGGTCCGAAGCGGGGTCAGAGTGTCTGTGTGTGGTGTGTGCAAGACATTTACCTGCGTTCTGGCAGCTGGTGCGTGAGTAGTCCGTCTTACCGCACTCTCCAACCGCCCAGCGCCATTTGCTGGCGGGAGGGGAGAGGGGGTGAAGCCCGGGGCTAACCCGTGCAACACCCGCCGTCCCCTCTGGGGACCCAGAGATAGTAGAAACTGCTCTTTTATTGAAAATTTGGGTGTCACCGACCGTGAGGCCGATGACGGGTTTCTTAAAAGAAACTTTTTTAAAGGAAACAAAAGATTCTCCGCCCGGCCCTCCTCCGGGGGAGGGAGTGGTGCGATCACCATCTCCCGAAGAGCAGCTTCCTCCATCTCTGGGTCGCCCGTCTCAGGGACGCTTGTTCTTGCGTTTCCCACTGGTCTTGGTGGGAGCCTGGACGGGCGGGGCGGCCGCCCTGGGACCGGCTCCACGGCGCCGCCGTGAAGGCTGCTGCGCAGGCTGCTGTGGAGCGGGGGCGGAGGCAGGGGGCCGCCCTCGGCGACGAGCAGACCGAGGTGCCGCCGGCGGCTGGGTGGAGGCAGCAGCGGGAGCACGCCGGGGCAGGATATGACTGATGGCCTCAGTCTGCTTCTGGGCGGCCGAAAACTGCTGGGCGAAGTTTTCGACCGCGTCGCCGAAGAGGCCGGTCTGGGACACGGGGGCATTCAGGAACCTGACCTTGTCTGCTTCCCTCATGTCGGCCAGACACAGCCAGAGATGGCGTTCCTGGACCACCATCGTGGACATCGCACGACCCAGAGACCGCGCCGTAACCTTCGTCGCTCGTAGCGCGAGGTCCGTAGCGATACGGAGTTCACGTAGAACTTCCGGGTCGTGACCACCCTCGTACAGGTCCTTCAGTGCCTGGGCCTGATGGACCTGTAACAACGCCATAGCGTGTAGGGCGGAGCCAGCAGCGCCACAAGCCGTGTAGGCACTGCCGATCAGAGCCGACGAGTGCCTACAGGCCCGGGAGGGGAGCAACGGGTTGCCCCGCCAAGTGGAAGCGGCGCCGGGACACAATTGCATCGCCACCGCACGCTCCACCGGCGGGACAGCCGCGTACCCCCGCGCTGGTCCGCCATCAAGGGTGGTGAGGGAGGACGTGCCACTGGAGCGGTTTCTGGCAGTAAAAGGTGCCGTCCACGTCCCAGTAAGCTCATCATGCACCTCCGGGAAGAAGGGCACTGGGGTGGGACGCTGAGAACCAGCGCGGGCCACCCCAAGATACCAGTCATCCAGCCGAGAGGGGTCGGGACGTGATGGAGGGTTCCATTCAAGCCCTACCCTCTCGGCGGCCCGGGAAAGCATAGCCATCATCTCGGGGTCGGTATCCGGCACCGCTGACCGCCCAGTGGACGGCAGCGATCCGGAATCGTCCTCCCCCGAGAAGTCTGGCTCACCCCCCGATGCAGCGATTGACATCCGGTCGTCAGGGGGAGCCCCAAAAGTAATGAGCGGTACCTCACGAGGAGGACCCGAACACTCTTCTGGGAGCTCCAGATGGAACGGACTGTCGGTGGAAGGAGGAACCCCCAGCGGATTATCCGCCGGGAAATTCCCCACCGTCACCGTCAGACCAGTCAGCCCTCTGCCAGAGGTAGAGTCCCCCCGGCGTTTGCCGGGGGGAACGGTAGATCTGGGCAGAGGAACTGGCACCCCGCCCCTTTGCAGGAAGCGGAGTCTGGTCCGCAGCTCCGTGATGGACATGCCGCCGCAATGACAGCATGACTCATCCACAAACGCCGCCTGAGCGTGCTCAATACCCAGACACGTCAGACAGCGATCCTGACCATCACCTGGCGCCAGGTAACGACCGCATCCAGAAACGCACGGGTGAAACGGCATTGTGTTTCAAACACCTCGTCTTTAAAAAGACGTTCACCCGTGATACTCTTTTAGAAACTGCTCAGTGCTGAAGCACACAGGGGAGATGGCCGCTGCGACACAGAAGGCAGGTAGTGCAATCCTTGACTGCGCGCTTTTTCCACCCACAGGAGACCACCACCGCTAACGCGCCGTACCGCCAACACCGCAGTGAAGAGTTTTTTGTTTAGAATGGCTCGTTGCGTCTCTCATTGAGAAGATCGGCTCCGATGCGAAATGCTGTCTATGCATTGCACCTGCTGTGTATTTATGCTCACGCTGTGATCAGCGACAGCTGGATGCAATCATGCATGCCAATGTGCATTGGCTCGTTTAGTTTACACACGAAGAGGATTGGTATCTCTAAAGCGATATCCCAATTCGTCGGTCTCCGACGTGACGTCGTAGAGACCGACTGAGAGGGAACTCACAATTACAAGTTTATATCATGGAATTTTAACTTAATAACTCAAAACTGCAAGTTTATTTCTCACAATTCTGACTTAATTTCTCAGAATTAGGGAATTCGGACTTTATAACTAACAATGGCGAGTTTATATCATGCAATTCTATCATGATAACTCACAAGTACAAGTTTATATCACACAATTCTGACTTAATTTCTCAGAATTAGGGAATTCTGACTTTATAACTCACAATTACGAGATTATATCATGCAATTGAAACATGATAAGTCACAAGTATGGGTTTATATCACACAATTCTGACTTAATTTCTCATAATTAGGCAATTCGGACTTTATAACGCACAATTGCAAGTTTATATCATGCAATTCTATCATGATGACTCACAAGTACTAGTTTATATCACACAATTCTGAATTAATTTCTCAGAATGAGGGAATTCGGACGTTATAACTTGCAATTGTGAGTTTATATCATGTAGTTCTATCATGATAACTCACAAGTACGAGTTTATATCACAGATTTCTGAATTAATTTCTCAGAATTAGTGAATTCAGACTTTATAACTCACAATTGCGAGTTTATATCATGCAATCCTATCATGATAACTCACAATTACGATTTTATATCATGCAATTCTATCATGATAACTCACAATTACGAGTTTATATCATGCAATTCTATCACGATAACTCACAAGTACGAGTTTATATCACATATTTATGAATTAATTTCTCAGAATTAGTGAATTCCGACTTTATAACTAACAAGTGCGAGTTTATATCATGCAATTCTATCATGATAACTCACAAGTACAAGTTTATATCACATATTTCTGAATTAATTTCTCAGAATTAGTGAATTCAGACTTTATAACTCACAATTGCGAGTTTATATCATGCAATTCTATCATGATAACTCACAATAACGAGTTTATATCATGCAATTCTATCATGCTAACTCACAAGTACGACTTTATATCACACATTTCTGACATAATTTCTCAGAATTAGGGAAATCGGACTTTATAACTCACAATTACGAGTTTATATCATGCAATTCTAACATGGTAACTCACAATTATGAGTTTATATCACACAATTCTGACTAAATTTCTCAGAATTAGGGAATTCGGACTTTATAACTCACAATTACAAGTTTATATCATGGAATTTTAACTTAATAACTCAAAACTGCAAGTTTATTTCTCACAATTCTGACTTAATTTCTCAGAATTAGGGAATTCGGACTTTATAACTAACAATGGCGAGTTTATATCATGCAATTCTATCATGATAACTCACAAGTACAAGTTTATATCACACAATTCTGACTTAATTTCTCAGAATTAGGGAATTCTGACTTTATAACTCTAAATTACGAGATTATATTATGCAATTCTAACATGGTAACTCACAAGTAAGAGTTTATATCACACATTTCTGACTTAATTTATCAGAATTAGGGAAATCGGACTTTATAACTCACAATTACGAGATTATATCATGCAATTCAAACATGATAAGTCACAAGTATGGGTTTATATCACACAATTCTGACTTAATTTCTCAGAATTAGGCAATTCAGACTTTATAACGCACAATTGCAAGTTTATATCATGCAATTCTATCATGATAACTCACAAGTACGAGTTTATATCACACAATTCTGACTTAATTTTTCAGAATTAGGGAATTCGGACGTTATAACTCACAATTGTGAGTTTATATCATGCAGTTCTATCATGATAACTCACAAGTACGAGTTTATATCACAGATTTCTGAATTAATTTCTCAGAATTAGTGAATTCAGACTTTATAACTCACAATTGCGAGTTTATATCATGCAATTCTATCATAATAACTCACAATTACGAGTTTATATCATGCAATTCTATCATGATAACTCACAAGTACGAGTTTATATCACATATTTATGAATTAATTTCTCAGAATTAGTGAATTCCGACTTTATAACTCACAAGTGCGAGTTTATATCATGCAATTCTATCATGATAACTCACAAGTATGAGTTTATATCACAGATTTCTGAATTAATTTCTCAGAATTAGTGAATTCAGACTTTATAACTCACAATTGCGAGTTTATATCATGCAATTCTATCATGATAACTCACAAGTACGAGTTTATATCACATATTTATGAATTAATTTCTCAGAGTTAGTGAATTCAGACTTTATAACTCACAATTGTGAGTTTATATCATGCAATTCTATCATGATAACTCACAATTGTGAGTTTATATCATGCAATTCTATCATGATAACTCACAATTACGAGTTTATATAACATATTTATGAATTAATTTCATAAGTTTAATTTCATAATTCACAAGTGTGAGTTTTTATCATGCAATTCTGACTTAATTTCTCAGAATTAGGGAATTCGGACTTTATAACTCACAATTGTGAGTTTATGTCATGCAATTCTATCATGATAACTCACAATTACGAGTTCATATCATGCAATTCTAACATAATAAGTCACAAGTATGGGTTTATATCACAGATTTCTGAATTAATTTCTCAGAATTAGTGAATTCAGACTTTATAAATCACAATTGCGAGTTTATATCATGCAATTCTATCATGATAACTCACAAGTACGAGTTTATATCACATATTTATGAATTAATTTCATAAGTTTAATTTCATAATTCACAAGTGTGAGTTTATATCACAGAATTCTGACTTAATTTCTCAGAATTGTAGATTTCGGACTTTATAACTCACAATTACGAGATTATATCATACAATTCTAACCTAATAACTCACACTTGCGAGTTTATATCACACAATTCTGACTTAATTTCTCAGAATTAGTGAATTTAGACTTTATAACTCACAATTACGAGTTTAAATCATGCAATTCTAACAAAATAACTCACAATTATGAGTTTATATTACACAATTCTAACTTAATTTCTCAGAATTAGGGAATTTGGACTTTATAACTCACAATTACCTGTTTATTTTATGCAATTCTAACATGATAACTCACAATTATGAGTTTATATCACACAATTATGGCTTAATTTCTGAGAATTAGGGAATTTGGACTTTATAACTCACAATTACAAGTTTACATCATGCAATTCTAACATTATAACTCACAACTATGAGTTTATATCACACAATTCTGACTTAATTTCTCAGAATTGCGGATTTCGGACTTTATATCTCACAATTACGAGATTATGTCATGCAATTCTATCATGATAACTCACAGGTACGAGTTTATATCACATATTTATGAATTAATTTCTCAGAATTAATGAATTCGGACTTTATAACTCATAATGGCGAGTTTATGTCATGCAATTCTATCATGATAACTCACAAGTACAAGTTTATATCACACAATTCTGACTTAATTTCTCAGAATTAGGGAATTCAGACTTTATAACTAACAATTACGAGTTTATATCATGCAATTCTAACATGGTAACTCACAATTATGAGTTTATATCACACAATTCTTACTAAATTTCTCAGAATTAGGGAATTCGGACTTTATAACTCACAATTACAAGTTTATATCATGGAATTTTAACTTAATAACTCACAACTGCAAGTTTATTTCTCACAATTCTGACTTAATTTCTCAGAATTAGGGAATTCGGACTTTATAACTCACAATTGTGAGTTTATATCATGCAATTCTATCATGATAACTCACAAGTACACGTTTATATCACACAATTCTGACTTAATTTCTCAGAATTAGGGAATTCGGACTTCATAACTCTCAATTACGAGATTATATCATGCAATTCTAACATCATAAATCACAAGTATGGGTTTACATCACAGATTTCTGAATTAATTTCTCAGAATTAGTGAATTCAGACTTCATAACTCACAATTACGAGTTTATATCATGCAATTCTAACATGGTAACTCACAATTATGAGTTTATATCACACAATTCTGACTAAATTTCTCAGAATTAGGGTATTCGGACTTTATAATTCACAATTACAAGTTTATATCATGGAATTTTAACTTAATAACTCAAAACTGCAAGTTTATATCACACAATTCTGACTTAATTTCTCAGAATTAGGGAATTCTGACTTTATAACTCTAAATTACGAGATTATATTATGCAATTCTAACATGGTAACTCACAAGTAAGAGTTTATATCACACATTTCTGACTTAATTTATCAGAATTAGGGAAATCGGACTTTATAACTCACAATTAAAAGATTATATCATGCAATTCAAACATGATAAGTCACAAGTATGGGTTTATATCACACAATTCTGACTTAATTTCTCAGAATTAGGCAATTCGGACTTTATAACGCACAATTGCAAGTTCATATCATGCAATTCTATCATGATAACTCACAAGTACGAGTTTATATCACACAATTCTGACTTAATTTCTCAGAATGAGGGAATTCGGACTTTATAACTCACAATTGTGAGTTTATATCATGCAGTTCTATCATGATAACTCACAAGTACGAGTTTATATCACAGATTTCTGAATTAATTTCTCAGAATTAGTGAATTCAGACTTTATAACTCACAATTGTGAGTTTATATCATGCAATTCTATCATAATAACTCACAATTACGAGTTTATATCATGCAATTCTATCATGATAACTCACAAGTACGAGTTTATATCACATATTTATGAATTAATTTCTCAGAATTAGTGAATTCCGACTTTATAACTCACAAGTGCGAGTTTATATCATGCAATTCTATCATGATAAATCACAAGTACGAGTTTATATCACACAATTCTGACTTAATTTCTCAGAATGAGGGAATTCGGACGTTATAACTCACAATTGTGAGTTTATATCATGCAATTCTATCATGATAACTCACAATTACGAGTTTATATCATGCAATTCTATCATGATAACTCACAATTGTGAGTTTATATCATGCAATTCTATCATGATAACTCACAATTACGAGTTTATATAACATATTTATGAATTAATTTCATAAGTTTATTTTCATAATTCACAAGTGTGAGTTTATATCATGCAATTCTGACTTAATTTCTCAGAATTAGGGAAGTCACAAGTATGGGTTTATATCACAGATTTCTGAATTAATTTCTCAGAATTAGTGAATTCAGACTTTATAACTCACAATTGTGAGTTTATATCATGCAATTCTATCATGATAACTCACAATTACGAGTTTATATAACATATTTATGAATTAATTTCATAAGTTTAATTTCATAATTCACAAGTGTGAGTTTTTATCATGCAATTCTGACTTAATTTCTCAGAATTAGGGAATTCAGACTTTATAACTAACAATTACGAGTTTATATCATGCAATTCTAACATGGTAACTCACAATTATGAGTTTATATCACACAATTCTTACTAAATTTCTCAGAATTAGGGAATTCGGACTTTATAACTCACAAATACAAGTTTATATCATGGAATTTTAACTTAATAACTCACAACTGCAAGTTTATTTCTCACAATTCTGACTTAATTTCTCAGAATTAGGGAATTCGGACTTTATAACTCACAATTGTGAGTTTATATCATGCAATTCTATCATGATAACTCACAAGTACACGTTTATATCACACAATTCTGACTTAATTTCTCAGAATTAGGGAATTCGGACTTCATAACTCTCAATTACGAGATTATATCATGCAATTCTAACATCATAAATCACAAGTATGGGTTTACATCACAGATTTCTGAATTAATTTCTCAGAATTAGTGAATTCAGACTTCATAACTCACAATTACGAGTTTATATCATGCAATTCTAACATGGTAACTCACAATTATGAGTTTATATCACACAATTCTGACTAAATTTCTCAGAATTAGGGTATTCGGACTTTATAATTCACAATTACAAGTTTATATCATGGAATTTTAACTTAATAACTCAAAACTGCAAGTTTATATCACACAATTCTGACTTAATTTCTCAGAATTAGGGAATTCTGACTTTATAACTCTAAATTACGAGATTATATTATGCAATTCTAACATGGTAACTCACAAGTAAGAGTTTATATCACACATTTCTGACTTAATTTATCAGAATTAGGGAAATCGGACTTTATAACTCACAATTAAAAGATTATATCATGCAATTCAAACATGATAAGTCACAAGTATGGGTTTATATCACACAATTCTGACTTAATTTCTCAGAATTAGGCAATTCGGACTTTATAACGCACAATTGCAAGTTCATATCATGCAATTCTATCATGATAACTCACAAGTACGAGTTTATATCACACAATTCTGACTTAATTTCTCAGAATGAGGGAATTCGGACTTTATAACTCACAATTGTGAGTTTATATCATGCAGTTCTATCATGATAACTCACAAGTACGAGTTTATATCACAGATTTCTGAATTAATTTCTCAGAATTAGTGAATTCAGACTTTATAACTCACAATTGTGAGTTTATATCATGCAATTCTATCATAATAACTCACAATTACGAGTTTATATCATGCAATTCTATCATGATAACTCACAAGTACGAGTTTATATCACATATTTATGAATTAATTTCTCAGAATTAGTGAATTCCGACTTTATAACTCACAAGTGCGAGTTTATATCATGCAATTCTATCATGATAAATCACAAGTACGAGTTTATATCACACAATTCTGACTTAATTTCTCAGAATGAGGGAATTCGGACGTTATAACTCACAATTGTGAGTTTATATCATGCAATTCTATCATGATAACTCACAATTACGAGTTTATATCATGCAATTCTATCATGATAACTCACAATTGTGAGTTTATATCATGCAATTCTATCATGATAACTCACAATTACGAGTTTATATAACATATTTATGAATTAATTTCATAAGTTTATTTTCATAATTCACAAGTGTGAGTTTATATCATGCAATTCTGACTTAATTTCTCAGAATTAGGGAAGTCACAAGTATGGGTTTATATCACAGATTTCTGAATTAATTTCTCAGAATTAGTGAATTCAGACTTTATAACTCACAATTGTGAGTTTATATCATGCAATTCTATCATGATAACTCACAATTACGAGTTTATATAACATATTTATGAATTAATTTCATAAGTTTAATTTCATAATTCACAAGTGTGAGTTTTTATCATGCAATTCTGACTTAATTTCTCAGAATTAGGGAATTCGGACTTTATAACTCACAATTGTGAGTTTATGTCATGCAATTCTATCATGATAACTCACAATTACGAGTTTATATCATGCAATTCTAACATAATAAGTCACAAGTATGGGTTTATATCACAGATTTCTGAATTAATTTCTCAGAATTAGTGAATTCAGACTTTATAACTCACAATTACGAGATTATATCATGCAATTCTAACCTAAAAACTGTAAGGCTGAAAATAATCAAAGACTTCTGCTTTCCTGCCCCAAACACGTCTTCAGCAACAAAAGAGCCATTTGGCACTCCTGAGGACACAGATGAGCTGATAGTGATCAAGGCCTGTAGGCCAAAATGTGCATACATCGGGGGTCTGCTAATTGTAACACCTTAACAGAGGGTGAAGCTGTAATTTGCTGATTGGTCAGTTTGAATGTCTCACATTTGGGTTTTAGTCACATGGTCAAGGAAAGTATAAAAGGAGATTGTAACTGTTGCTCTGCCCCTTCTCTTTACCTTGCTCTCCCTTTCTTTGCTGGAGCTCTCTTCTTGAGGCTCTGCTCTCTTTCTCTCTCTACCCCCTCCCCCCTCTCTTTCTCTCTCTCAGGTAACTTTTCACATACATGTACATGTTGGGTACAATTAACTGTCTATTTTTAACCATCCTTCATCTATTGTGTAACCAATTTAAGTGTAACCATAATGAAACATTGTTATTAAACCATCTTAATGATAAATGATGTGCTAACTAGTCTTGATTTAACATTAACATTGACGTGCTACATATTGCAATACAATATAGTCACTCAATAGCAACGCTCTCCCACATATTTAGCTATTATAACTGCGCTTATTTCCGTCGTTGGTATAAGTGGCAGTGGGTGGTATTAGACTAGAAATGTACAGATTTTTACCATCGTGCTGAGAACATTTCTTTAGTCCTTCGGCAGTCCTACAGCCTGAACCACTGTTGGAAGCCACCCTTACAAAACTGACATTTGCGAGTTTATATCACACAATTCTGACTTAATTTCTCAGAATTAGGGAATTCGGACTTCATAACTCATAATGGCGAGTTTATGTCATGCAATTCTATCATGATAACTCACAAGTACAAGTTTATATCACACAATTCTGACTTAATTTCTCAGAATTAGGGAATTCGGACTTTATAACTCTCAATTACGAGATTATATCATGCAATTCTAACATGATAAGTCACAAGTATGGGTTTACATCACAGATTTCTGAATTAATTTCTCAGAATTAGTGAATTCAGACTTTATAACTCACAATTGCGAGTTTATATCATGCAATTCTATCATGATAACTCACAATTACGAGTTTATATCATGCAATTCTATCATGATAACTCACAATTACGAGTTCATATCATGCAATTCTATCATGATAACTCACAAGTACGAGTTTATATCACAGATTTCTGAATTAATTTCTCAGAATTAGTGAATTCAGACTTTATAACTCACAATTGCGAGTTTATATCATGCAATTCTATCATGATAACTCACAAGTACAAGTTTATATCACATATTTATGAATTAATTTCATAAGTTTAATTTCATAATTCACAAGTGTGAGTTTATATCATGCAATTCTATCATGATAACTCAAAATTACGAGTTTATATCATGCAATTCTAACATGATAACTCACAAGTACGAGTTTATATCATGCAATTCTATCATTATAACTCACAAGTGCTAATTTATATCACACAATTCTGACATAATTTCTCAGAATTAGGCAATTCTGACTTTATAACACAATTGCGAGTTTATATAATGCAATTCTATCATGCTAACTCACAAGTACGACTTTATATCACACAATTCTGACATAATTTCTCAGAATTAGGGAAATCGGACATTATAACTCACAATTACGAGTTTATATCATGCAATTGTAACATGGTAACTCACAATTATGAGTTTATATCACACAATTCTGACTTAATTTCTCATAATTAGGCAATTCGGACTTCATAACTCTCAATTACGAGATTATATCATGCAATTCTAACATCATAAATCACAAGTATGGGTTTACATCACAGATTTCTGAATTAATTTCTCAGAATTAGTGAATTCAGACTTCATAACTCACAATTACGAGTTTATATCATGCAATTCTAACATGGTAACTCACAATTATGAGTTTATATCACACAATTCTGACTAAATTTCTCAGAATTAGGGTATTCGGACTTTATAATTCACAATTACAAGTTTATATCATGGAATTTTAACTTAATAACTCAAAACTGCAAGTTTATATCACACAATTCTGACTTAATTTCTCAGAATTAGGGAATTCTGACTTTATAACTCTAAATTACGAGATTATATTATGCAATTCTAACATGGTAACTCACAAGTAAGAGTTTATATCACACATTTCTGACTTAATTTATCAGAATTAGGGAAATCGGACTTTATAACTCACAATTAAGAGATTATATCATGCAATTCAAACATGATAAGTCACAAGTATGGGTTTATATCACACAATTCTGACTTAATTTCTCAGAATTAGGCAATTCGGACTTTATAACGCACAATTGCAAGTTCATATCATGCAATTCTATCATGATAACTCACAAGTACGAGTTTATATCACACAATTCTGACTTAATTTCTCAGAATGAGGGAATTCGGACGTTATAACTCACAATTGTGAGTTTATATCATGCAGTTCTATCATGATAACTCACAAGTACGAGTTTATATCACAGATTTCTGAATTAATTTCTCAGAATTAGTGAATTCAGACTTTATAACTCACAATTACGAGATTATATCATGCAATTCTAACCTAAAAACTGACATTTGCGAGTTTATATCACACAATTCTGACTTAATTTCTCAGAATTAGGGAATTCGGACTTTATAACTCATAATGGCGAGTTTATGTCATGCAATTCTATCATGATAACTCACAAGTACAAGTTTATATCACACAATTCTGACTTAATTTCTCAGAATTAGGGAATTCGGACTTTATAACTCTCAATTACGAGATTATATCATGCAATTCTAACATGATAAGTCACAAGTATGGGTTTACATCACAGATTTCTGAATTAATTTCTCAGAATTAGTGAATTCAGACTTTATAACTCACAATTGCGAGTTTATATCATGCAATTCTATCATGATAACTCACAATTACGAGTTTATATCATGCAATTCTATCATGATAACTCACAATTACGAGTTCATATCATGCAATTCTATCATGATAACTCACAAGTACGAGTTTATATCACACAATTCTGACTTAATTTCTCAGAATGAGGGAATTCGGACGTTATAACTCACAATTGTGAGTTTATATCATGCAGTTCTATCATGATAACTCACAAGTACGAGTTTATATCACAGATTTCTGAATTAATTTCTCAGAATTAGTGAATTCAGACTTTATAACTCACAATTACGAGTTTATATCATGCAATTGTAACATGGTAACTCACAATTATGAGTTTATATCACACAATTCTGACTTAATTTCTCATAATTAGGCAATTCGGACTTCATAACTCCCAATTACGAGATTATATCATGCAATTCTAACATCATAAATCACAAGTATGGGTTTACATCACAGATTTCTGAATTAATTTCTCAGAATTAGTGAATTCAGACTTCATAACTCACAATTACGAGTTTATATCATGCAATTCTAACATGGTAACTCACAATTATGAGTTTATATCACACAATTCTGACTAAATTTCTCAGAATTAGGGTATTCGGACTTTATAATTCACAATTACAAGTTTATATCATGGAATTTTAACTTAATAACTCAAAACTGCAAGTTTATATCACACAATTCTGACTTAATTTCTCAGAATTAGGGAATTCTGACTTTATAACTCTAAATTACGAGATTATATTATGCAATTCTAACATGGTAACTCACAAGTAAGAGTTTATATCACACATTTCTGACTTAATTTATCAGAATTAGGGAAATCGGACTTTATAACTCACAATTAAGAGATTATATCATGCAATTCAAACATGATAAGTCACAAGTATGGGTTTATATCACACAATTCTGACTTAATTTCTCAGAATTAGGCAATTCGGACTTTATAACGCACAATTGCAAGTTCATATCATGCAATTCTATCACGATAACTCACAAGTACGAGTTTATATCACACAATTCTGACTTAATTTCTCAGAATGAGGGAATTCGGACGTTATAACTCACAATTGTGAGTTTATATCATGCAGTTCTATCATGATAACTCACAAGTACGAGTTTATATCACAGATTTCTGAATTAATTTCTCAGAATTAGTGAATTCAGACTTTATAACTCACAATTACGAGATTATATCATGCAATTCTAACCTAAAAACTGACATTTGCGAGTTTATATCACACAATTCTGACTTAATTTCTCAGAATTAGGGAATTCGGACTTTATAACTCATAATGGCGAGTTTATGTCATGCAATTCTATCATGATAACTCACAAGTACAAGTTTATATCACACAATTCTGACTTAATTTCTCAGAATTAGGGAATTCGGACTTTATAACTCTCAATTACGAGATTATATCATGCAATTCTAACATGATAAGTCACAAGTATGGGTTTACATCACAGATTTCTGAATTAATTTCTCAGAATTAGTGAATTCAGACTTTATAACTCACAATTGCGAGTTTATATCATGCAATTCTATCATGATAACTCACAATTACGAGTTTATATCATGCAATTCTATCATGATAACTCACAATTACGAGTTCATATCATGCAATTCTATCATGATAACTCACAAGTACGAGTTTATATCACACAATTCTGACTTAATTTCTCAGAATGAGGGAATTCGGACGTTATAACTCACAATTGTGAGTTTATATCATGCAGTTCTATCATGATAACTCACAAGTACGAGTTTATATCACAGATTTCTGAATTAATTTCTCAGAATTAGTGAATTCAGACTTTATAACTCACAATTGCGAGTTTATATCATGCAATTCTATCATGATAACTCACAAGTACAAGTTTATATCACATATTTATGAATTAATTTCATAAGTTTAATTTCATAATTCACAAGTGTGAGTTTATATCATGCAATTCTATCATGATAACTCAAAATTACGAGTTTATATCATGCAATTCTAACATGATAACTCACAAGTACGAGTTTATATCATGCAATTCTATCATTATAACTCACAAGTGCTAATTTATATCACACAATTCTGACATAATTTCTCAGAATTAGGCAATTCTGACTTTATAACACAATTGCGAGTTTATATAATGCAATTCTATCATGCTAACTCACAAGTACGACTTTATATCACACAATTCTGACATAATTTCTCAGAATTAGGGAAATCGGACATTATAACTCACAATTACGAGTTTATATCATGCAATTGTAACATGGTAACTCACAATTATGAGTTTATATCACACAATTCTGATTTAATTTCTCATAATTAGGCAATTCGGACTTCATAACTCTCAATTACGAGATTATATCATGCAATTCTAACATCATAAATCACAAGTATGGGTTTACATCACAGATTTCTGAATTAATTTCTCAGAATTAGTGAATTCAGACTTCATAACTCACAATTACGAGTTTATATCATGCAATTCTAACATGGTAACTCACAATTATGAGTTTATATCACACAATTCTGACTAAATTTCTCAGAATTAGGGTATTCGGACTTTATAATTCACAATTACAAGTTTATATCATGGAATTTTAACTTAATAACTCAAAACTGCAAGTTTATATCACACAATTCTGACTTAATTTCTCAGAATTAGGGAATTCTGACTTTATAACTCTAAATTACGAGATTATATTATGCAATTCTAACATGGTAACTCACAAGTAAGAGTTTATATCACACATTTCTGACTTAATTTATCAGAATTAGGGAAATCGGTCTTTATAACTCACAATTAAGAGATTATATCATGCAATTCAAACATGATAAGTCACAAGTATGGGTTTATATCACACAATTCTGACTTAATTTCTCAGAATTAGGCAATTCGGACTTTATAACGCACAATTGCAAGTTCATATCATGCAATTCTATCATGATAACTCACAAGTACGAGTTTATATCACACAATTCTGACTTAATTTCTCAGAATGAGGGAATTCGGACGTTATAACTCACAATTGTGAGTTTATATCATGCAGTTCTATCATGATAACTCACAAGTACGAGTTTATATCACAGATTTCTGAATTAATTTCTCAGAATTAGTGAATTCAGACTTTATAACTCACAATTGTGAGTTTATATCATGCAATTCTATCATAATAACTCACAATTACGAGTTTATATCATGCAATTCTATCATGATAACTCACAAGTACGAGTTTATATCACATATTTATGAATTAATTTCTCAGAATTAGTGAATTCCGACTTTATAACTCACAAGTGCGAGTTTATATCATGCAATTCTATCATGATAAATCACAAGTACGAGTTTATATCACACAATTCTGACTTAATTTCTCAGAATGAGGGAATTCGGACGTTATAACTCACAATTGTGAGTTTATATCATGCAATTCTATCATGATAACTCACAATTACGAGTTTATATCATGCAATTCTATCATGATAACTCACAATTGTGAGTTTATATCATGCAATTCTATCATGATAACTCACAATTACGAGTTTATATAACATATTTATGAATTAATTTCATAAGTTTATTTTCATAATTCACAAGTGTGAGTTTATATCATGCAATTCTGACTTAATTTCTCAGAATTAGGGAAGTCACAAGTATGGGTTTATATCACAGATTTCTGAATTAATTTCTCAGAATTAGTGAATTCAGACTTTATAACTCACAATTGTGAGTTTATATCATGCAATTCTATCATGATAACTCACAATTACGAGTTTATATAACATATTTATGAATTAATTTCATAAGTTTAATTTCATAATTCACAAGTGTGAGTTTTTATCATGCAATTCTGACTTAATTTCTCAGAATTAGGGAATTCGGACTTTATAACTCACAATTGTGAGTTTATGTCATGCAATTCTATCATGATAACTCACAATTAGAAGTTTATATCATGCAATTCTAACATAATAAGTCACAAGTATGGGTTTATATCACAGATTTCTGAATTAATTTCTCAGAATTAGTGAATTCAGACTTTATAACTCACAATTACGAGATTATATCATGCAATTCTAACCTAAAAACTGACATTTGCGAGTTTATATCACACAATTCTGACTTAATTTCTCAGAATTAGGGAATTCGGACTTTATAACTCATAATGGCGAGTTTATGTCATGCAATTCTATCATGATATCTCACAAGTACAAGTTTATATCACACAATTCTGACTTAATTTCTCAGAATTAGGGAATTCGGACTTTATAACTCTCAATTACGAGATTATATCATGCAATTCTAACATGATAAGTCACAAGTATGGGTTTACATCACAGATTTCTGAATTAATTTCTCAGAATTAGTGAATTCAGACTTTATAACTCACAATTGCGAGTTTATATCATGCAATTCTATCATGATAACTCACAATTACGAGTTTATATCATGCAATTCTATCATGATAACTCACAATTACGAGTTCATATCATGCAATTCTATCATGATAACTCACAAGTACGAGTTTATATCACACAATTCTGACTTAATTTCTCAGAATGAGGGAATTCGGACGTTATAACTCACAATTGTGAGTTTATATCATGCAATTCTATCATGATAACTCACAAGTACAAGTTTATATCACATATTTATGAATTAATTTCATAAGTTTAATTTCATAATTCACAAGTGTGAGTTTATATCATGCAATTCTATCATGATAACTCAAAATTACGAGTTTATATCATGCAATTCTAACATGATAACTCACAAGTACGAGTTTATATCATGCAATTCTATCATTATAACTCACAAGTGCTAATTTATATCACACAATTCTGACATAATTTCTCAGAATTAGGCAATTCTGACTTTATAACACAATTGCGAGTTTATATAATGCAATTCTATCATGCTAACTCACAAGTACGACTTTATATCACACAATTCTGACATAATTTCTCAGAATTAGGGAAATCGGACATTATAACTCACAATTACGAGTTTATATCATGCAATTGTAACATGGTAACTCACAATTATGAGTTTATATCACACAATTCTGACTTAATTTGACAGAATTAGGGAATTCGGACGTTATAACTCACAATTGTGAGTTTATATCATGCAGTTCTATCATGATAACTCACAAGTAAGAGTTTATATCACACATTTCTGACTAAATTTCTGAGAATTGGGGAGTTTGGGCTTCATAACTCACAATTGCCAGTTTATATCATGCAATTCTATCATGATAACTCACAAGTAAGAGTTTATATCACACATTTCTGACTTAATTTATCAGAATTAGGGAAATCGGACTTTATAACTCTAAATTACGAGATTATATTATGCAATTCTAACATGGTAACTCACAAGTAAGAGTTTATATCACACATTTCTGACTTAATTTATCAGAATTAGGGAAATCGGACTTTATAACTCACAATTAAAAGATTATATCATGCAATTCAAACATGATAAGTCACAAGTATGGGTTTATATCACACAATTCTGACTTAATTTCTCAGAATTAGGCAATTCGGACTTTATAACGCACAATTGCAAGTTCATATCATGCAATTCTATCATGATAACTCACAAGTACGAGTTTATATCACACAATTCTGACTTAATTTCTCAGAATGAGGGAATTCGGACTTTATAACTCACAATTGTGAGTTTATATCATGCAGTTCTATCATGATAACTCACAAGTACGAGTTTATATCACAGATTTCTGAATTAATTTCTCAGAATTAGTGAATTCAGACTTTATAACTCACAATTGTGAGTTTATATCATGCAATTCTATCATAATAACTCACAATTACGAGTTTATATCATGCAATTCTATCATGATAACTCACAAGTACGAGTTTATATCACATATTTATGAATTAATTTCTCAGAATTAGTGAATTCCGACTTTATAACTCACAAGTGCGAGTTTATATCATGCAATTCTATCATGATAAATCACAAGTACGAGTTTATATCACACAATTCTGACTTAATTTCTCAGAATGAGGGAATTCGGACGTTATAACTCACAATTGTGAGTTTATATCATGCAATTCTATCATGATAACTCACAATTACGAGTTTATATCATGCAATTCTATCATGATAACTCACAATTGTGAGTTTATATCATGCAATTCTATCATGATAACTCACAATTACGAGTTTATATAACATATTTATGAATTAATTTCATAAGTTTATTTTCATAATTCACAAGTGTGAGTTTATATCATGCAATTCTGACTTAATTTCTCAGAATTAGGGAAGTCACAAGTATGGGTTTATATCACAGATTTCTGAATTAATTTCTCAGAATTAGTGAATTCAGACTTTATAACTCACAATTGTGAGTTTATATCATGCAATTCTATCATGATAACTCACAATTACGAGTTTATATAACATATTTATGAATTAATTTCATAAGTTTAATTTCATAATTCACAAGTGTGAGTTTTTATCATGCAATTCTGACTTAATTTCTCAGAATTAGGGAATTCGGACTTTATAACTCACAATTGTGAGTTTATGTCATGCAATTCTATCATGATAACTCACAATTACGAGTTTATATCATGCAATTCTAACATAATAAGTCACAAGTATGGGTTTATATCACAGATTTCTGAATTAATTTCTCAGAATTAGTGAATTCAGACTTTATAACTCACAATTACGAGATTATATCATGCAATTCTAACCTAAAAACTGTAAGGCTGAAAATAATCAAAGACTTCTGCTTTCCTGCCCCAAACACGTCTTCAGCAACAAAAGAGCCATTTGGCACTCCTGAGGACACAGATGAGCTGATAGTGATCAAGGCCTGTAGGCCAAAATGTGCATACATCGGGGGTCTGCTAATTGTAACACCTTAACAGAGGGTGAAGCTGTAATTTGCTGATTGGTCAGTTTGAATGTCTCACATTTGGGTTTTAGTCACATGGTCAAGGAAAGTATAAAAGGAGATTGTAACTGTTGCTCTGCCCCTTCTCTTTACCTTGCTCTCCCTTTCTTTGCTGGAGCTCTCTTCTTGAGGCTCTGCTCTCTTTCTCTCTCTACCCCCTCCCCCCTCTCTTTCTCTCTCTCAGGTAACTTTTCACATACATGTACATGTTGGGTACAATTAACTGTCTATTTTTAACCATCCTTCATCTATTGTGTAACCAATTTAAGTGTAACCATAATGAAACATTGTTATTAAACCATCTTAATGATAAATGATGTGCTAACTAGTCTTGATTTAACATTAACATTGACGTGCTACATATTGCAATACAATATAGTCACTCAATAGCAACGCTCTCCCACATATTTAGCTATTATAACTGCGCTTATTTCCGTCGTTGGTATAAGTGGCAGTGGGTGGTATTAGACTAGAAATGTACAGATTTTTACCATCGTGCTGAGAACATTTCTTTAGTCCTTCGGCAGTCCTACAGCCTGAACCACTGTTGGAAGCCACCCTTACAAAACTGACATTTGCGAGTTTATATCACACAATTCTGACTTAATTTCTCAGAATTAGGGAATTCGGACTTCATAACTCATAATGGCGAGTTTATGTCATGCAATTCTATCATGATAACTCACAAGTACAAGTTTATATCACACAATTCTGACTTAATTTCTCAGAATTAGGGAATTCGGACTTTATAACTCTCAATTACGAGATTATATCATGCAATTCTAACATGATAAGTCACAAGTATGGGTTTACATCACAGATTTCTGAATTAATTTCTCAGAATTAGTGAATTCAGACTTTATAACTCACAATTGCGAGTTTATATCATGCAATTCTATCATGATAACTCACAATTACGAGTTTATATCATGCAATTCTATCATGATAACTCACAATTACGAGTTCATATCATGCAATTCTATCATGATAACTCACAAGTACGAGTTTATATCACACAATTCTGACTTAATTTCTCAGAATGAGGGAATTCGGACGTTATAACTCACAATTGTGAGTTTATATCATGCAGTTCTATCATGATAACTCACAAGTACGAGTTTATATCACAGATTTCTGAATTAATTTCTCAGAATTAGTGAATTCAGACTTTATAACTCACAATTGCGAGTTTATATCATGCAATTCTATCATGATAACTCACAAGTACAAGTTTATATCACATATTTATGAATTAATTTCATAAGTTTAATTTCATAATTCACAAGTGTGAGTTTATATCATGCAATTCTATCATGATAACTCAAAATTACGAGTTTATATCATGCAATTCTAACATGATAACTCACAAGTACGAGTTTATATCATGCAATTCTATCATTATAACTCACAAGTGCTAATTTATATCACACAATTCTGACATAATTTCTCAGAATTAGGCAATTCTGACTTTATAACACAATTGCGAGTTTATATAATGCAATTCTATCATGCTAACTCACAAGTACGACTTTATATCACACAATTCTGACATAATTTCTCAGAATTAGGGAAATCGGACATTATAACTCACAATTACGAGTTTATATCATGCAATTGTAACATGGTAACTCACAATTATGAGTTTATATCACACAATTCTGACTTAATTTCTCATAATTAGGCAATTCGGACTTCATAACTCTCAATTACGAGATTATATCATGCAATTCTAACATCATAAATCACAAGTATGGGTTTACATCACAGATTTCTGAATTAATTTCTCAGAATTAGTGAATTCAGACTTCATAACTCACAATTACGAGTTTATATCATGCAATTCTAACATGGTAACTCACAATTATGAGTTTATATCACACAATTCTGACTAAATTTCTCAGAATTAGGGTATTCGGACTTTATAATTCACAATTACAAGTTTATATCATGGAATTTTAACTTAATAACTCAAAACTGCAAGTTTATATCACACAATTCTGACTTAATTTCTCAGAATTAGGGAATTCTGACTTTATAACTCTAAATTACGAGATTATATTATGCAATTCTAACATGGTAACTCACAAGTAAGAGTTTATATCACACATTTCTGACTTAATTTATCAGAATTAGGGAAATCGGACTTTATAACTCACAATTAAGAGATTATATCATGCAATTCAAACATGATAAGTCACAAGTATGGGTTTATATCACACAATTCTGACTTAATTTCTCAGAATTAGGCAATTCGGACTTTATAACGCACAATTGCAAGTTCATATCATGCAATTCTATCATGATAACTCACAAGTACGAGTTTATATCACACAATTCTGACTTAATTTCTCAGAATGAGGGAATTCGGACGTTATAACTCACAATTGTGAGTTTATATCATGCAGTTCTATCATGATAACTCACAAGTACGAGTTTATATCACAGATTTCTGAATTAATTTCTCAGAATTAGTGAATTCAGACTTTATAACTCACAATTACGAGATTATATCATGCAATTCTAACCTAAAAACTGACATTTGCGAGTTTATATCACACAATTCTGACTTAATTTCTCAGAATTAGGGAATTCGGACTTTATAACTCATAATGGCGAGTTTATGTCATGCAATTCTATCATGATAACTCACAAGTACAAGTTTATATCACACAATTCTGACTTAATTTCTCAGAATTAGGGAATTCGGACTTTATAACTCTCAATTACGAGATTATATCATGCAATTCTAACATGATAAGTCACAAGTATGGGTTTACATCACAGATTTCTGAATTAATTTCTCAGAATTAGTGAATTCAGACTTTATAACTCACAATTGCGAGTTTATATCATGCAATTCTATCATGATAACTCACAATTACGAGTTTATATCATGCAATTCTATCATGATAACTCACAATTACGAGTTCATATCATGCAATTCTATCATGATAACTCACAAGTACGAGTTTATATCACACAATTCTGACTTAATTTCTCAGAATGAGGGAATTCGGACGTTATAACTCACAATTGTGAGTTTATATCATGCAGTTCTATCATGATAACTCACAAGTACGAGTTTATATCACAGATTTCTGAATTAATTTCTCAGAATTAGTGAATTCAGACTTTATAACTCACAATTACGAGTTTATATCATGCAATTGTAACATGGTAACTCACAATTATGAGTTTATATCACACAATTCTGACTTAATTTCTCATAATTAGGCAATTCGGACTTCATAACTCTCAATTACGAGATTATATCATGCAATTCTAACATCATAAATCACAAGTATGGGTTTACATCACAGATTTCTGAATTAATTTCTCAGAATTAGTGAATTCAGACTTCATAACTCACAATTACGAGTTTATATCATGCAATTCTAACATGGTAACTCACAATTATGAGTTTATATCACACAATTCTGACTAAATTTCTCAGAATTAGGGTATTCGGACTTTATAATTCACAATTACAAGTTTATATCATGGAATTTTAACTTAATAACTCAAAACTGCAAGTTTATATCACACAATTCTGACTTAATTTCTCAGAATTAGGGAATTCTGACTTTATAACTCTAAATTACGAGATTATATTATGCAATTCTAACATGGTAACTCACAAGTAAGAGTTTATATCACACATTTCTGACTTAATTTATCAGAATTAGGGAAATCGGACTTTATAACTCACAATTAAGAGATTATATCATGCAATTCAAACATGATAAGTCACAAGTATGGGTTTATATCACACAATTCTGACTTAATTTCTCAGAATTAGGCAATTCGGACTTTATAACGCACAATTGCAAGTTCATATCATGCAATTCTATCATGATAACTCACAAGTACGAGTTTATATCACACAATTCTGACTTAATTTCTCAGAATGAGGGAATTCGGACGTTATAACTCACAATTGTGAGTTTATATCATGCAGTTCTATCATGATAACTCACAAGTACGAGTTTATATCACAGATTTCTGAATTAATTTCTCAGAATTAGTGAATTCAGACTTTATAACTCACAATTACGAGATTATATCATGCAATTCTAACCTAAAAACTGACATTTGCGAGTTTATATCACACAATTCTGACTTAATTTCTCAGAATTAGGGAATTCGGACTTTATAACTCATAATGGCGAGTTTATGTCATGCAATTCTATCATGATAACTCACAAGTACAAGTTTATATCACACAATTCTGACTTAATTTCTCAGAATTAGGGAATTCGGACTTTATAACTCTCAATTACGAGATTATATCATGCAATTCTAACATGATAAGTCACAAGTATGGGTTTACATCACAGATTTCTGAATTAATTTCTCAGAATTAGTGAATTCAGACTTTATAACTCACAATTGCGAGTTTATATCATGCAATTCTATCATGATAACTCACAATTACGAGTTTATATCATGCAATTCTATCATGATAACTCACAATTACGAGTTCATATCATGCAATTCTATCATGATAACTCACAAGTACGAGTTTATATCACACAATTCTGACTTAATTTCTCAGAATGAGGGAATTCGGACGTTATAACTCACAATTGTGAGTTTATATCATGCAGTTCTATCATGATAACTCACAAGTACGAGTTTATATCACAGATTTCTGAATTAATTTCTCAGAATTAGTGAATTCAGACTTTATAACTCACAATTGCGAGTTTATATCATGCAATTCTATCATGATAACTCACAAGTACAAGTTTATATCACATATTTATGAATTAATTTCATAAGTTTAATTTCATAATTCACAAGTGTGAGTTTATATCATGCAATTCTATCATGATAACTCAAAATTACGAGTTTATATCATGCAATTCTAACATGATAACTCACAAGTACGAGTTTATATCATGCAATTCTATCATTATAACTCACAAGTGCTAATTTATATCACACAATTCTGACATAATTTCTCAGAATTAGGCAATTCTGACTTTATAACACAATTGCGAGTTTATATAATGCAATTCTATCATGCTAACTCACAAGTACGACTTTATATCACACAATTCTGACATAATTTCTCAGAATTAGGGAAATCGGACATTATAACTCACAATTACGAGTTTATATCATGCAATTGTAACATGGTAACTCACAATTATGAGTTTATATCACACAATTCTGATTTAATTTCTCATAATTAGGCAATTCGGACTTCATAACTCTCAATTACGAGATTATATCATGCAATTCTAACATCATAAATCACAAGTATGGGTTTACATCACAGATTTCTGAATTAATTTCTCAGAATTAGTGAATTCAGACTTCATAACTCACAATTACGAGTTTATATCATGCAATTCTAACATGGTAACTCACAATTATGAGTTTATATCACACAATTCTGACTAAATTTCTCAGAATTAGGGTATTCGGACTTTATAATTCACAATTACAAGTTTATATCATGGAATTTTAACTTAATAACTCAAAACTGCAAGTTTATATCACACAATTCTGACTTAATTTCTCAGAATTAGGGAATTCTGACTTTATAACTCTAAATTACGAGATTATATTATGCAATTCTAACATGGTAACTCACAAGTAAGAGTTTATATCACACATTTCTGACTTAATTTATCAGAATTAGGGAAATCGGTCTTTATAACTCACAATTAAGAGATTATATCATGCAATTCAAACATGATAAGTCACAAGTATGGGTTTATATCACACAATTCTGACTTAATTTCTCAGAATTAGGCAATTCGGACTTTATAACGCACAATTGCAAGTTCATATCATGCAATTCTATCATGATAACTCACAAGTACGAGTTTATATCACACAATTCTGACTTAATTTCTCAGAATGAGGGAATTCGGACGTTATAACTCACAATTGTGAGTTTATATCATGCAGTTCTATCATGATAACTCACAAGTACGAGTTTATATCACAGATTTCTGAATTAATTTCTCAGAATTAGTGAATTCAGACTTTATAACTCACAATTGTGAGTTTATATCATGCAATTCTATCATAATAACTCACAATTACGAGTTTATATCATGCAATTCTATCATGATAACTCACAAGTACGAGTTTATATCACATATTTATGAATTAATTTCTCAGAATTAGTGAATTCCGACTTTATAACTCACAAGTGCGAGTTTATATCATGCAATTCTATCATGATAAATCACAAGTACGAGTTTATATCACACAATTCTGACTTAATTTCTCAGAATGAGGGAATTCGGACGTTATAACTCACAATTGTGAGTTTATATCATGCAATTCTATCATGATAACTCACAATTACGAGTTTATATCATGCAATTCTATCATGATAACTCACAATTGTGAGTTTATATCATGCAATTCTATCATGATAACTCACAATTACGAGTTTATATAACATATTTATGAATTAATTTCATAAGTTTATTTTCATAATTCACAAGTGTGAGTTTATATCATGCAATTCTGACTTAATTTCTCAGAATTAGGGAAGTCACAAGTATGGGTTTATATCACAGATTTCTGAATTAATTTCTCAGAATTAGTGAATTCAGACTTTATAACTCACAATTGTGAGTTTATATCATGCAATTCTATCATGATAACTCACAATTACGAGTTTATATAACATATTTATGAATTAATTTCATAAGTTTAATTTCATAATTCACAAGTGTGAGTTTTTATCATGCAATTCTGACTTAATTTCTCAGAATTAGGGAATTCGGACTTTATAACTCACAATTGTGAGTTTATGTCATGCAATTCTATCATGATAACTCACAATTAGAAGTTTATATCATGCAATTCTAACATAATAAGTCACAAGTATGGGTTTATATCACAGATTTCTGAATTAATTTCTCAGAATTAGTGAATTCAGACTTTATAACTCACAATTACGAGATTATATCATGCAATTCTAACCTAAAAACTGACATTTGCGAGTTTATATCACACAATTCTGACTTAATTTCTCAGAATTAGGGAATTCGGACTTTATAACTCATAATGGCGAGTTTATGTCATGCAATTCTATCATGATATCTCACAAGTACAAGTTTAAATCACACAATTCTGACTTAATTTCTCAGAATTAGGGAATTCGGACTTTATAACTCTCAATTACGAGATTATATCATGCAATTCTAACATGATAAGTCACAAGTATGGGTTTACATCACCGATTTCTGAATTAATTTCTCAGAATTAGTGAATTCAGACTTTATAACTCACAATTGCGAGTTTATATCATGCAATTCTATCATGATAACTCACAATTACGAGTTTATATCATGCAATTCTATCATGATAACTCACAATTACGAGTTCATATCATGCAATTCTATCATGATAACTCACAAGTACGAGTTTATATCACACAATTCTGACTTAATTTCTCAGAATGAGGGAATTCGGACGTTATAACTCACAATTGTGAGTTTATATCATGCAATTCTATCATGATAACTCACAAGTACAAGTTTATATCACATATTTATGAATTAATTTCATAAGTTTAATTTCATAATTCACAAGTGTGAGTTTATATCATGCAATTCTATCATGATAACTCAAAATTACGAGTTTATATCATGCAATTCTAACATGATAACTCACAAGTACGAGTTTATATCATGCAATTCTATCATTATAACTCACAAGTGCTAATTTATATCACACAATTCTGACATAATTTCTCAGAATTAGGCAATTCTGACTTTATAACACAATTGCGAGTTTATATAATGCAATTCTATCATGCTAACTCACAAGTACGACTTTATATCACACAATTCTGACATAATTTCTCAGAATTAGGGAAATCGGACATTATAACTCACAATTACGAGTTTATATCATGCAATTGTAACATGGTAACTCACAATTATGAGTTTATATCACACAATTCTGACTTAATTTGACAGAATTAGGGAATTCGGACGTTATAACTCACAATTGTGAGTTTATATCATGCAGTTCTATCATGATAACTCACAAGTAAGAGTTTATATCACACATTTCTGACTAAATTTCTGAGAATTGGGGAGTTTGGGCTTCATAACTCACAATTGCCAGTTTATATCATGCAATTCTATCATGATAACTCACAAGTAAGAGTTTATATCACACATTTCTGACTTAATTTATCAGAATTAGGGAAATCGGACTTTATAACTCACAATTTACGAGATTATATCATGCAATTCTATCATGATAACTCAAAATTAGGAGTTTATATCATGCAATTCTATCATGATAACTCAAAAGTACAAGTTTATATCACATATTTATGAATTAATTTCTCAGAATTAGTGAATTCAAACTTTATAACTCACAAGTGCGAGTTTATATCATGCAATTCTATCATGCTAACTCACAAGTACGACTTTATATCACACATTTCTGACATAATTTCTCAGAATTAGGGAAATCGGACTTTATAACTCACAATTACGAGTTTATATCATGCAATTGTAACATGGTAACTCACAATTATGAGTTTATATCACACAATTCTGACTAAATTTCTCAGAATTAGGGAATTCGGACTTTATAACTCACAATTACAAGTTTATATCATGGAATTTTAACTTAATAACTCAAAACTGCAAGTTTATTTCTCACAATTCTGACTTAATTTCTCAGAATTAGGGAATTCGGACTTTATAACTAACAATGGCGAGTTTATATCATGCAATTCTATCATGATAACTCACAAGTACAAGTTTATATCACACAATTCTGACTTAATTTCTCAGAATTAGGGAATTCTGACTTTATAACTCTAAATTACGAGATTATATTATGCAATTCTAACATGGTAACTCACAAGTAAGAGTTTATATCACACAATTCTGACTTAATTTATCAGAATTAGGGAATTCTGACTTTATAACTCTAAATTACGAGATTATATCATGCAATTGAAACATGATAAGTCACAAGTATGGGTTTATATCACACAATTCTGACTTAATTTCTCATAATTAGGCAATTCGGACTTTATAACGCACAATTGCAAGTTTATATCATGCAATTCTATCATGATAACTCACAAGTACTAGTTTATATCACACAATTCTGAATTAATTTCTCAGAATGAGGGAATTCGGACGTTATAACTTGCAATTGTGAGTTTATATCATGTAGTTCTATCATGATAACTCACAAGTACGAGTTTATATCACAGATTTCTGAATTAATTTCTCAGAATTAGTGAATTCAGACTTTATAACTCACAATTGCGAGTTTATATCATGCAATTCTATCATGATAACTCACAATTACGAGTTTATATCATGCAATTCTATCATGATAACTCACAATTACGAGTTTATATCATGCAATTCTATCACGATAACTCACAAGTACGAGTTTATATCACATATTTATGAATTAATTTCTCAGAATTAGTGAATTCCGACTTTATAACTAACAAGTGCGAGTTTATATCATGCAATTCTATCATGATAACTCACAAGTACAAGTTTATATCACAGATTTCTGAATTAATTTCTCAGAATTAGTGAATTCAGACTTTATAACTCACAATTGCGAGTTTATATCATGCAATTATATCATGATAACTCACAATAACGAGTTTATATCATGCAATTCTATCATGCTAACTCACAAGTACGACTTTATATCACACATTTCTGACATAATTTCTTAGAATTAGGGAAATCGGACTTTATAACTCCCAATTACGAGTTTATATCATGCAATTCTAACATGGTAACTCACAATTATGAGTTTATATCACACAATTCTGACTAAATTTCTCAGAATTAGGGAATTCGGACTTTATAACTCAAAATTACAAGTTTATATCATGGAATTTTAACTTAATAACTCAAAACTGCAAGTTTATTTCTCACAATTCTGACTTAATTTCTCAGAATTAGGGAATTCGGACTTTATAACTCACAATTACGAGATTATATCATGCAATTCAAACATGATAAGTCACAAGTATGGGTTTATATCACACAATTCTGACTTAATTTCTCAGAATTAGGCAATTCAGACTTTATAACGCACAATTGCAAGTTTATATCATGCAATTCTATCATGATAACTCAAAAGTACGAGTTTATATCACACAATTCTGCCTTAATTTCTCAGAATTAGGGAATTCTGACGTTATAACTCACAATTGTGAGTTTATATCATGCAGTTCTATCATGATAACTCACAAGTACGAGTTTATATCACAGATTTCTGAATTAATTTCTCAGAATTAGTGAATTCAGACTTTATAACTCACAATTGCGAGTTTATATCATGCAATTCTATCATAATAACTCACAATTACGAGTTTATATCATGCAATTCTATCATGATAACTCACAAGTACGAGTTTATATCACATATTTATGAATTAATTTCTCAGAATTAGTGAATTCCGACTTTATAACTCACAAGTGCGAGTTTATATCATGCAATTCTATCATGATAACTCACAAGTATGAGTTTATATCACAGATTTCTGAATTAATTTCTCAGAATTAGTGAATTCAGACTTTATAACTCACAATTGCGAGTTTATATCATGCAATTCTATCATGATAACTCACAAGTACGAGTTTATATCACATATTTATGAATTAATTTCTCAGAGTTAGTGAATTCAGACTTTATAACTCACAATTGTGAGTTTATATCATGCAATTCTATCATGATAACTCACAATTACGAGTTTATATAACATATTTATGAATTAATTTCATAAGTTTAATTTCATAATTCACAAGTGTGAGTTTTTATCATGCAATTCTGACTTAATTTCTCAGAATTAGGGAATTCGGACTTTATAACTCACAATTGTGAGTTTATGTCATGCAATTCTATCATGATAACTCACAATTACGAGTTCATATCATGCAATTCTAACATAATAAGTCACAAGTATGGGTTTATATCACAGATTTCTGAATTAATTTCTCAGAATTAGTGAATTCAGACTTTATAACTCACAATTGCGAGTTTATATCATGCAATTCTATCATGATAACTCACAAGTACGAGTTTATATCACATATTTATGAATTAATTTCATAAGTTTAATTTCATAATTCACAAGTGTGAGTTTATATCATGCAATTCTAACATGATAACTCACAATTATGAGTTTATATCACAGAATTCTGACTTAATTTCTCAGAATTGTAGATTTCGGACTTTATAACTCACAATTACGAGATTATATCATACAATTCTAACCTAATAACTCACACTTGCGAGTTTATATCACACAATTCT